>NW_021632855.1:0-107621 GCF_004799145.2 Neltuma alba | reverse complement strand
CAATCGGCTGGCTCAAATCTCTAAGCCTCTCGGCGGCCATAGTGAAGAATTAACACGGTGGGCAGTGATAAACCCTAGAAGGTGTACGGCCACCACCTACACCACCAAGCAACAAGCCAAAACCCTAGAGGAGCGTAAGGTTCTAGAGAAAGAAGAAGGGGAAAAGAGAGCAGCTAACGAAATTCCAAAGAGATTTGCAATGAGGGAGAAAAGAAGGGAGGGAGGGTTTAGACTTTATATAGTGAGAGAAAAAAGACAGCTTGAATTTGAAGCAGAGTTGGGGGAAGAGAGAGGGAGAGTTTGAGCGTGTGAGCGAGACGCGAGCCGATACAAACTCGGATGTTTATATACGATGATGGGTTAAAATGAAAAGCATTTGACATTTTTTAGTAAAATTTTCAATTCAAATATCCAAATATTTGAATAAAAAATAAATATCAAAAGAATTTGATTGAGGAGATTGTTTTAAAATTCCCCATGAAAAATTTTATTAATAAAAGGGACTTAAATCAAAGTATATGGGTCCTGTACAAAATACCATCACTTTATGTATATGAAAATTTATCAGCATCAGCAAAAATTTAATATGAGATTTTTCTCTAATTTTTTCAATTTTGTTTTTAATTTAAGAATATCACCTCATCTAAATTTGAATTGGTATCAATATTTTTTTGGTACTGTGAATTAATATCAATGTCAATATTATAAGTAAAAGACAACTTATGACTCTTCATTTTTAGATTCCATGCAATACTAAGTTTAAGGTTTAATTAACTAATTCTCTAGTCATTAATACATGCATTAATTTTTATTTTAAGTATAAGACCTATTTTTTATATTTATCAATTTTTTTAAGTTACCGTTATTAATATTCCCTCAACCATAATCAAGTAGCAGTGTAAGAGGATATTAAAAAGAATGATTATAATATTTTAAGAAAAATATATTATATTTCTTATAATTAACTAACTCACTTAATTTCTTTAATTTAATGAAATGAGTTAAATAAATCTTACATTAAGATTGGAGGAGTATTAACTAACACTGCTACATATTGAATATTCTATTTGGAAAAATATATATTGAATATTCTACGCGGGGAATTAAATTGGTGAAGATATTTTTCAAGAGAAAATATGCTAATAAAAGTAAGATTCACTTTGAAAAGGAAAAAAATCTCCTATTAAAAATTTTATTGGTGAGGATGACCTGATAAATTCTTATCCATAAAAAATACAAGTACTCTCTGAATTTTATGTACACAAAGCATCGCTGCTCTAATTTAAGTCCTCCTCAACAATAAAATTTTTAATGGGAAATTTTTGCCCAATTTTCCCTTCACTTTTTTCCTTGAGCTTGCTATTTTATATTATTCTAATTTGATATAATAAGCACTAGATTCTATCAGAATGGGTTAAAAATTTTGAAACTCTAGATTATAGATTTAAATAAGCAACAGAGGGAACCCTTGCTAATCAAACTAATTAGTTCCACATTTTGTTCCCTCTTTAAACAAGGACAAAATTGTTAACAAGGAAAATTGCTTTGCAGGGACTGCAAATGAATCGAGTAAAGGCATCGTCCAACTTATACTTTTATTATCCTTAATATAAAACCTAATTAAAAAATTGATATTGATAAATATATATAAGACTTATTTCATATGTTTATCAATTTTTTAAATTAATTCTATTAATATTCTCCCAATAATAATTAGTAGAAGCTGGAGGGAACGAATCAAAGAAGATGCTTAGGGTATTTTTTAAAAAATATATTACATTAACTAATTTAACTAAAATGTTAAATCTATTCAAATTAATTAATTAGGTCTTATATTATCATAAAAGTATTAAATTATGATTTTAATTATTTGTTGAGATTTGACATCAGAGTGTATAGTAATGACTTAGTCAAGCCAAAAATACTCCTTAAATAAATTTTAAACTCAAATAAACAAGGTTAGGAGAACTTTACCTTCAATTTAAAAACTTAGTGGACTCAAATTGAAAATTACGCAATAATATATAATCCCAAATAATATAATAGAATTTTTTAAGTGTTTAAGGCTTTATTTTATTTATAAAAAAAAACTACCAAAGGTTGGATCAATAGCCTTTTCTTTAGTTGAATTATTATTTTGGATTATCTATATGGTAGGATCAGAATCATCATTATCAATATCAAATAAACACTACCTCCGGTCCTAATTATAAGAGCTAGTTGACTAATTTGAAAAGATTAAGAAAATAAATTAAGTTAGTTATTTGTAATAAATAGGTATTGATTTTCTTAAAATATCCTTACTAATCAGGTGTGCTAGTTAGAATTTCCATTATTAGAAGGACTACCTTCGAAAAAAATGCATAAATATTATAGATAAAGTGAATTTGAATCTTATATTTAAGACCAAAATAAAAATCAAACAATATTTTATATTAAAGACCGAAGGTAGTATCTGACATATATATAATTGTGTGAGTGTGCGCGCGCGCGCAGAATGAATTTCTCATATTTTAAGCCATGTGCGACCTCAATTCTCTTTTTTGGGTCATCAATATCACTAGGATTAAAATGCAAGTAAACCTATACATACGGTGGCCCAAAAAAAAAAAAACACTTGTACATACATTCTTTTTTTTTTTTTTTTTACCAGCCTTGTACATACATTCATGTTATAAAAATTAGGGGGTAGAAGGATAAAAGCAAATGGCGGGGCAATAAATTGGAAAAGAAGAGAAGATAATGGATTCACTTTATTTTCTTGGCACTAATACTTCATATATGGCCTTACGGGCTATGGCTTCAACTATGAGTCTGGGAACTACAGAGAAGAATAAACCTACAATTTTAGTCCTAATCTTACTTTTCGTATATATCTAACACTCAGATTTTTTTAGCGCGATACAATTTTACTGATAATTTTTTTAGTGCATCTAGCATTGAAATCTTATTTATAGTGCATTCAAGAAAAATTGCACCTTACAATTTTACCCATAACTTAAAATTGTTGGATAAAAAGGATAAACATGCAGTTTTACCCATAACTTAAAATTATTGGATAAAAAGGATAAATGTATAATTTTACCTCGAATCTTATTTATTAGGTGTAATTTTTACTGAATGTAGTATACATAATATTAGGATGTTGGGTGTATCATAAATACCACTAAAGAAATCCAGGTGCTGGGTGTACTTGAAAAATAAGATAAGAAATAAAATTGCAGTTTTACCATTTCCTGTAGGAATCTCCTCCCAGTTTTGTCCTTGGATGAGTTGCCAAATGGAAGTTCAAGGATATTATTTTAATATCTTGTTACTATATTTTTTTTATTTAAAATCCAGATAGATAGCATATCTTTAGAATATATATATTTTTAATCTTTAGAATCTCATTAGGATTAAAAAATTTATCTATTTAAAGAGTCAGTTGTAGGCTTGTAGTAATTAATTTATCAAGTCATGAATGAGAAGTCTTTTTTAGCAAGTATTTACTTGTGAGTTTGTATTCTTGATAGCAAGTATCTGATGTCTTTTATAACTAAGGATCTAGAAATCAGAGTTTTATGTCATCAAATTTTTATTTTTATTTTTTTTAGTGGAATCATCAAAATTTTATTGTTTTCAAGTTATTTCCTAACTTTTTAGGAGAATCCGCATCAATTTTTGTTCTGATACATTAAGGAAAGGGGAAGGAAATTTATAGATTGTTAATCTTAATAAACTCCACTATAATCACAATTTACACGTGGTATCATCAATAATCAATTTCCTAATACATTATAATCGAGAAGACATCCACTTAACCATATTAGAGGGGAATATGACATTACTCTTGAACACGTCATTCTCTTTTTGTCCTTGACTATCTAACACATTCCTTTGGTACGAGGAAAAACGGAAAAAAAGAAAAAAGAGGGAAAGAAAAATTTTAATAAGTTCAATTTAAAAAATTTAAAATGTGGGGTTAAAAATTTTTAATTAATTTTTATTACTCTTTTATATTACTTCTTTTTTTAATTAAAATTTTAAAACCATAATTTTCTAAATTTTTAAATAAAGCTTGTTAAAATGTTTCTCCTCCTCCTCTCCCTTTGATTTTCCTCGTAACAAACAGAAGCTTAGTCTTTTAAATGAATTAGTTAATTAACAATCAGGAGGAGACAAAAACCCAACACTCAAGTGCATCCTGCATAAGAACGATCTCATGGCCATTTCTTGCAAGGTAATCTGCACAACTTCTCAGTGCTTCTCTATTGAGCATAGCGTTATCCAATATCCCAATCTTCATGCGATCAGTGGGTAGACTTGTTGGATTTCTCAAGCCAAAAAGTGTATACTGGGCCCCCCTCTCTCTACATTAAGTCAATGGCTTCAATGGAATCTATGCGATATAGTTGAAATTTTTAATGGAAGATGGCATTCCACCTCTGTTTTGGTCCAAGAAACAGAGATAAACAGAGCCAAAAACTCATTACTCTAAAAATGAATCATATAATCAGATCAACATGCTCCCATATGATCCTTTTCTTGTTGCCATACAATGCAAGGATGACGAAGGCAGGTTTCTTCTTATGCTTTGCCGTTGTCATATATAATCTCATGCACATATTAGCAAGAAATCCTTTTCTTGTTCCAGCAGTGTCCTAGGAATGAATTGAACACAAAGTCTAAAAGGTGGAATCTTTGAGCGGCTATTAAAGCCAAAAGGGTCCTTCTTCGGACAAAAATTATCACAAGTCACAACCCCATTAATCTCCCTCTTCCTACAACATGGAATATTGTGCCCCAGCAATACCACTACTCAGGCCCGTGAACGAAAGGGGTGTATCTGCGCCATGAATCGTGGAGAACATTACAGTCAGGCCCATGAAAGGTGTAGCAATCAAGAACATTATGCTCTGTTTCACTTCTCTTTGCCCTTCCGAATGAACTGATAAGTTTTGTTCTTTTGGGTGATAATTTTCTTTACTTTAGGAAGAAAAGTTCCGCCTTGTCACTGCTTATTCAAATCGAGTCCTTTTCGTTGCTTTCAAAGGCTTCGTTAGAGAATTACACCTCGGAAGAATTCGAAGCAGGGGCTACCAATGGCATGTTCTCATTCTCGTTCTTTTGCATTCAAATTATTTGAATTCTTTTGAGGAAAAATAGATGATGACATGCCGTTATTAATTGTAGGACTCTATCCATATATCCAACTGGTAACAAGAAAAAAGACGGGCAAGATCATGTCTCCGTATATTTGAATCTGGTTGTTTCAAGCTCAAGCTCATTTCCTGCTGGTTGGGAGGTCAATGCCATCGTAAATTTGTTTGTATATGATTTTCTTGATGAAGAGTATTTTTCTTATGAAGGTACTTTACAAGCATGCATGCCAATTGGCCTAGCGTTTTATTAGTATGTTTGATTGATTAGCCTATTTTGAGGTAAACACGTTGTCTCGTAAACTGCACAAGACCTTTTTAGAAGTTACTTTTTAATATATAAAAGTTAGATAATTAATTTAATGATATCAAATAAATTGATTGAGTTGGTTATTTATTGCAAATATGTATTGACTTTTCCAAATTATCATCTTTAATTATTTTTGGAATTACGTTTTGGTTGGAGCTTTTTGTAATTAATAGGGGTATTTTGAAAAAAAAAATTGTATACTTGAATAACAAAATATAAAAAATAATTGAAGGTTTAATTTAATTCTAAATATAAAACCCTAATTCATTTTATTTATAATATTTATTTATTTTGCCCCAAACACGTGTTAAGGAGTTTTTATTAAGAGAAAATTTTAATGCACGTAATTAGTTGGGGTATTTTGAAAAATATAATATTTGTTTATTACATATAACTAACTTAACTAATTTTATTAATATCTTTAAATTAGTTATTTTGCTCTCATATTAAGGATTAAAGGCAGTATTAAATAAGGGGGAGATAGTATTGTGCATATGTTGTTAACTGAGTTACCGAAATGCAGACGCAGGCACAAAGCGTTTTCATAAGCTGCAAACTCAATGGGGCATTCCAAAGTTCATCGACCTCCAGTCGTTCCATAACCCTTTAAACGGATTTTTGAGTGGGGATGCCTGCATTTTGGGAGCCGAAATCTTTGTGATCAAGCCTCCATCCAAACAAGAATGCCTGTCAATTATAGAGGAACCTCCTCTTCTTTCTTATAGGTGGAGATTCGACAATTTTTCAAGAGCTAATCTGGAAAAGTACGAGTCTGCACTTTTCTTTGCTGGGGACTACAAATGGTATGAAACTATGCTTCCTAATCTATTGGCCAATCGCCTACTAACGTTTTTTATGGAATATTGGGTAATGTGCCAATCTTCAAAATGTGTTTTTTTGATTAAATTTTTCATAAAATGAGTTATATTTCGATATCTTGCAATGATAAAATGGTGCAACAATAAACAATTTTTCCAAAAAAAAAAATTGACATATGTACCGCACAATTTCATCAGCATAAAATATTAAAATGTCACTCATTTTATATGAAACATAATTATGAAGGGGAAGATTGAGGTATATTGATGCATTTATTGATTTAATCCTCACCCAAAAGAAAAAAACAATGAGATTAATTAACATAGGTCTTCTTCTCGTGAGTTTCAAAAAGCTTTGGGATTTGCCTGCCATCCTTTAAAGAAGGGTTTACTTACTTACCCTTAATGAGATTTGTTGTCTCTTTTTGTTGATTAATAAAAGTTACATTATCTTCATAATTCCTTTTCCTAAATCATATTTTAAATGCATGAAATATCTTATTTTGGTATTATTGCTGCAGGAAACTCGTTGTCTACCCTAATGGGATATATGAGGGCAAAGGCAATAGTGTCTCATTGTTTCTGACCATAGACACCCCGTCAATTCCACCCAACACTAAAATATATGTGCACTGCAATTTGCGTGTCAAGGATCAGATCAAGGGGCGCCATGCGGAGACAAAATGTGAGGTCCACAACTAAATAAATTTTGTTTTATATTATCTCCAGTCTTTAATATAAGAGTTATATAACTAATTTGAAAATTAGTTAAGTTAGTTATTTGTCGCAAATATGTGTTCATCTTTCTAAACTATTTATTTTTAATCATGTGTATTAGATCGTTAAAATCATTCCTTGACAAGAACCTCTTGTAATATATAGGGATATTTAAAAAAAAAAACAAATAAACAAAGTGAATTAAAGTCTTATCTTTAGAATCAAACCTAATCCCTTAAACCAGTTCTTATATTAACAATCAGAGAGGTAGCGTTGAGATTTTTAGTATAGAATATTTTAAATTAGAAACTTCAATGGAGCACATGTTTAAGATTGATCTCAAGAAGATATGTCCATCTTTTCCCCCATTTTTCAGTCTACAGGCACTTCTCCAGCTCGGATCATACATGGGGATCAAGAACGCTGGTGCCATTGGCTGGCCTGAAGGACCCTGCTGAAGGCTTTTTATATGGAAATAGCTGCATCATGGAAGCGGAGTTTAAAGTCCTGGGCTTACTGAAAGCCCTGTGATCAGCTCATGATATATAATTAAAGAATCCATTGTAACCGTCTGAAATATATATATTTGTATATTGGTATTCGATTCAATAAAAAATTGAAAAAAAGTTTCTTATTAAATATTTTATTGATAAAAATGGTCTGATAATTTTTTATACACAGGAAGTACTGTTATTCTACAGATTACTGGTGCTCTAATTTAGGTTATCCCTATCAATAAAACTTTTGATATTTAGGAGATTTTTTTAATCAAATTTCTCTAAAAAAATTCACAGAGTCGCATAATTTAATAGTTCAAATTTATTGTGGGGACTGCTGGTAAAAAAAAATTATTGTGGGGACATGATGTAACCATATTTAATGAAAAATTCGCCAAGTAAGTGATTAATTTAAATTGGCTTAATGGCCATGATATTTTTATATAATTTGAAAAATTTTATATGTATTTTTGTATAAAAAAACTTATGATGTCGCATACCTATAGCCCAATACTTTATGAAAAATAATTCAGAATATCTTGAAATTATTTTCGACTTGAAATTAATATCTACCTGTTTCCGGGTGTGAAAAGTCAAAGTCAATGTAACTTTGTTGCGTTGTATACCCCTTTGACATAGACTTCATCAAATGTGCGGGTAAGGTGGCGAAATACGGTGCATACGAAGTGGATGGTGGAGATTGAATCTAACGTGAACGACGAATCCACATGCTCAAATCATGGGTGGCGATTCTGTGCTGCGGCCAACAGAGGCAGAGAGATGCTCCTTTTCAAAACTAGCCCTCCGATTGATCATTGGATAGCTATTATGTAATGTCACGGAAAGCCAAGACATATTCCTTCCCTTCTCACCGGAAAGCAGGCAAGAACCTCTGCTGTTGTGGCTGGGGGAATAATTCCTTTTCACGCTATTTATATTCATTTTATTTAATTAGTTAATTATTTTTTTACCAGATTATTTAATTATTGATAAAGACGAAGATTCTGGCAGATTATTAGGCCACATGTTCTATGGCTCTAATTTTATTATTATAATGTATGGAATTTGATTTGAGGATTGAGTGATTTTGAGCGTAATTTCGGTGTTATTTAGTATAGATTTTTTAACAATTATAAATTAAAACTCATTACGTTTCGTTGCCAAAATATTTTTTTGATGCACTGGAAAAAGTTGTCAAAATATCTCATTAAACATTAAAGATTACGTCATTGGACTGAGGTTTTTTTTTATAAAACAAATTTGAAATAACTAAGTTTTATTTTTTGTATTGAAATATTTTAAACACTAAGAAATAAGTTCTTCATTATACAAAACATTAGGTTGAATTTTTCAATTTTTCCACTCTGTCTAACAATAAAAAATTATTCATTCCTATAGGCGCTCTTTGATCCCAGATGCTTGCTTTGGTCCTGATGAAGAGAACAAATGCATAGGTCCAAATATTCTTTCTTTTTTTAAATTACCTTTAGGTTTAATTTTTAACATGTGAAATTAAAATAATTTTTTACGTTTTATAAGTTAAGGTGGTAGATATTTATTTTAAACCTTAAAAATAATTTAACTGTGATCATCACATGATGGCAAGAAAATTAGGACCATAAAATTTTTTAAAGTATTCAAAGCACTTGAAATTTTTTTTTTGAGTATTCGATCAACCTTAATCTTTGCAATTATTTAAATTGATATTTACAATTTATTTTTACTAAAAATTTGTACGACCTGATTTTCATTAAATTTATTTATTTATATATATTTTTAGGAACAAGTTGCTTTGGACACGCTGGGTACCAATATATTTGAAATTTGATGGTGAGGGTATTAGTCATCCAACCCTAAGAGACCCAAAACGTCACACTGTTTGTTTGGAGCAGAAAGGGAGTGGCCCAATGGCTTCATTTAATTGTGATGAATTGGATCATAATTAGCAAGTATTGGGTCAAGTTCAGAAATTAGAAGGACCATCTGATGGTCTGTCGCATGTTAAAAATTGCTCACATTCTTTTAGGTCAGTGCTACCAAAAAAAATTCTTCATCATCAACAAGTATTGATCTAAATAGAAGGAATTTAAGTACTTTAAACATCATGTTTCAAGTTTAATCTTTGAGACAGTGTATATGAAGAAAATGTTATTGGGAGGGGTTTCCACCATGGCACTTATAGTACCTTAAGAGATTAGTTTCTTATCATACAAGTGAAAGATATTTTGGGCAACCCAAAAAAAAAAAAATCTTCTTTTAACGACTAACAGAGTTGGATCTAGTAAAAAAAAAGTAAGTCCATTATAGCTCAATGAATTAAGATTTGAATTCTTATTGGAAGAGTTGACTCAGATTTAATGTCCAACAGTACCTTGAATATGATTGTTTTCAATAAAAGGATACTCATGCCTAGCATTTTTTTTTAAAAAAAAAAGCTTCCTTGAACACATGTAAAACATCCCTATTTACTTAATGAATCAAAATTTGCCGCATCTTAATTAAGAACAATCTCAATAGTTCCATTTAAGAAAAATAATTTCAATAGTTTTCTAACCTAGTGGCATGAAAGCTTTCAAGTGAAAGGTTGTGGGCTCAATCTTACTTTATATACCTTTTATGTTGTTTGTTTTATGGACTTAAAATTTAGGAAAAATCTTAAAAAATTAACTGTTGAATTTTAAAATTTCAAATCAGTATTGATTACTATACTTGTAAAGAAAATAACTACACTAAAAAAATAAATAATAACACATTTTTGTAGTAATTCCTAATCTAGAATTTTAAAATTCAACAATGATTTTTTTGGGGGATTTTTCCTAAAATTTAACACAAATTATTATGCTTTTATATATTATCTTTCACAAAGATGTGTGAAACGTTTTAGCTATTGTTTGCGTCAAATTTGATTATTGTCAGTTCTAATTAGGAATCGCTTTTCAAAGGATTTTTTCTGCATTTTTTTAACAAAAGGCAAAGTAATGAACATATATAATTATAATGTAACAAGTAACAACAAAGCTAGGGCTAATGCAGGAGTTAGTAAAACTCAAATTCGAGATCCGTCTTTAAAAGGCTAAAACTGATGTTTATAACTTGTCCCCCCCCCCCCAAAACACAAAAAAAAAAAATGAATGCTCAGATGAGTACATGGGAGACAGGGGAGAAGAGGTGGTGGGATGAAGGCAATTTCAGGTTAAAACAAAGATAATTTTGTCCCTGAATTTTTCAATCCCAGGATAGCTCCAGCAATTCCTCAGTCCTAGGGTACTTCCAGACCCTCCTACCAAACAAGACCATTTGGGCTGATCCCTGTCTCTATCCTAATGCCACCCTCTCAATCCCATGTATTACCTCCGATTATTAATATAAGATCTCATTTAATTTTTATTTTGATCCTTAATATAAGATCTTAATTCCCTTTGTCTCTTATATTTATACATTTTTTTTCAATATAATCCTTCTAATAATATTAGTTCTAGTCAATATACTTGATTAGTAAGAATATTGTAGAAAAGATAATACGTATTTATTACAAATAACTAACTTAACTTATTTCTTTAATCTCTTCAAATTAGTCAACTAGTTTTTATAAATAAAACTAGAGGTGGTACCAAACAGGGCCGCATAATTCCATGGCTATACTCCTCTACTTTTGTTGAAACAGCGCCACCGCATCCATATTCTGCATATAATTAAATTTGCGCAAATAAAAAAAAATCAACTTCTTGCTTATAAAACAAATTATAAACCGGTATAAAAAATGTTTTCTACAATTATAAGAGTATTACAAAATAGATCTTATATTACATATCAGAGAGTGCTATTAAATTTCTGACACCAATTGTTTTTTTGTTTTCAACACACTCTTCAAACTTATGCAACAAAAAAAATGCACAGGTAGTTTGAACGGATTTTAAGCGGAATAACCTTTATTTAGCAATTTGTTCTTGTATTTGTTTGTTTGTTTGTTTAAATTCGTGAGTGGAGGAAAAAAGTGCAGATACAATTTTCAGGACAGGTGGATCCAGTTTTCCAACCATAATATATGGCACAATGTCAACTTCAAAACCATTCAAAGTGATAATAATAGTTAAAGTGTTGGCAGTCTAATTATAATTAAATTGGGATAACTCAGTTATGATGATCAAAATAGTACTCTACCTCTTGTCTTTTATGAAAGAGTTATTTAATAAATTTAAGCAGATTAAAGCAGTTAGATAAATTCATTAGTTCATTATAATAAATATGACTTGATCTTGAAAACACACTTATATGTAATATTTTATTTTATTTATTAGTTTAGATTAGGTAAATTAGTTTGGAAAACAAATATTTGTGAAAATATTTGGCGGTTTTAACAATAAATTAAAATCGTCAAGTATTGTAACCTATTAATTGTCTTCTTGTATTAAATGCTTAACGATTATTGAGAATAACTATCAAGTATTTGCCAATTAATACTTGACAGTTATTGTCAATAACCGTCAATATAGGTAAACAAATAAAATAAAAAATCTCAAGTTGCTTAATGATTTTTAATCTAATTTATTTTTGTGAATTTTAATTGAAATAGTATACTACCTCTGATCTTTAATATAAAACTTTGTTTGACTTTTATTTTAGTCTTAAATATAAAATATCAATCCACTTTCTCTTTCATATTTATACTTTTTTTCTGAGAAAGTCTTTCTAATAATGATAGTTCTAGCCAATACACTTGATTAACAATGATATTTTAGGAAAGACAACACCTATTCATTATAAATAACTAACTTAACTTATTTTCTTAATCTCTTCAAATTAGTCAACTAGCTCTTATAATTAAAACCGCAGGTAGTATATTCTAATTGCATTTTTTTAAGCACGCATGGATACAAAATTGACCTGAGTTAGAAATTAATGCGCATGGGCAGAAAGATAAGATAACCACTATCTACAGATTACTTTTTGATCTTTTTAATATTTACCACATCAATGGTTTGTGAAAACCAAAGAGCTAGCTTGACAATATTCGCTGTGTTTTAATTTCTTTTTAATGCAAGGGAATATAATGATGGAGAATATAATAGAGTGTAATGCTGATTATCATGGGTTTGTTTAACACTAATTGCCGTATTTAATATAAGAGCTTGTTTAACTTTTATTTTTGATTCTAAGTACAAGACTCTAATATATTTTGTTTTGATTATCATGGTCTGTGGCATGTTAAAAATTGCTCACATTCTTTTAGGTTAATGCTGCCAAAAAAATTCTTTTTTACCAAATAAGTATTGGTCCAAATGTAAGAGGCTTGGACATCTTAAGCATCATATTTTAGATTTGATCTTTGAAACAGTGTGTATGAAGAAAAACACTATTAGAAAAGGTCTCTATTTATATGGCACTTGGCAATAACCCAAAAGATTAATCCCTTAGTACCATTTGGATGGGAAGATACTTTGGGCAATTAAAAAAAAAAACCTTCTTTGAACGACTGATAGAGTTAGATCTAGTAAAAGAGGTTAGTCTTTTATTGCTCAACAAATTAAGATTCAAATTCTTGTTGAAAAAGATGCTTCACATTTAGGTTACGTTTGGTACGGAATATTAAAAATGAGAGACAAGGATTGGGATCGGGGTTCAAAACATATGTTAAAAGGATGCTTAGCATGAGTGATTTCTCATCATATGGAATTAGGTGATCACATGTAGATAAGATTGGAGAATACCAACTCCCTTCATGGTATTCCCCAATCTTATATATATGGGTTTGTCTAATCCCAAGTATCATATAATTACTCATACCAAATACTCTTTTAATATAGTTTTACACTTTCAATCTCCATCCCCATCCCTTATTTTTAATGCTTCGTATCAAACGGGACCTTAGTATCTAATAGTGTCTTGAATATAATTACTTCCAATAAGAGAATACCTGTGCATATATAACATTAAAAAAAATGCTTCTTTGAACAACCAATCAGGTTGGGTTTAACAAAAAGAGTTAGTCACTCAAAACATGCTGAACAAAGGTTTGAATCTCCATTAGAAGAGACGTCCACACTTAGTTCCAAACAATGCTTTAAAAAGGATTAACTCCAATAAGAGAATACATGTACTTAGGGGGAAAAAATGCTTCCTTGAATGCATGTAAAATATCCCTATTTACTTAAATGAATCCAAATGTGCCTCCATAATTAATAATAATCTCAATAGTCCATTAAAAAAAAATAATTTGAATAGTTTTGCAATCTAGTGGCATGAAAGCTTCTTAAGTGGAAGGTTGCGGGCTGAATTCTACTTTATGTAGCCCTTCTACGCTGTTTGTTTTATGGACTTAAAATTTAACACAAATTATTATGTTTTTATATATTATCTTCCACAAAGATGTGTGAAGCGTTTTCTTTATATGGCTATTTGTTTGTGTCAAATTTGATCATTGTCGGATCTAATTAGGAATTGCTTTTCCAAAGGATTTTCCTGCTTTTCTTTTCTTTTCTTTTTTTTTTTGAAGACAAGGCAAAGTAATGAACATATATAATTAGAATATAACAAGTAAGAACAAAGCTAGAGGTAATGCAGGAGTTAGTAAAACTCAAATTCGAGATCCGTCTTTAAAAGGCTAAAGCCTTCCTCACTAGAACTGATGTTTATTAGTTCCTTTCTCCCCCTAATGAATGCTCATATGAGTACTATAATTCCATAGCTATACTCATCTGCTTCTGTTGAAACAACTCCACCACATCTATATTCTGCATATAATTAAATTTACGCAAATAAAAAAAAAATCAAGTTCTTGCTCATAAAACAAATTATAAACCGGGATAAAAAAATGTTTTCTACAAATATCAGAGGGTGCTATTAAATTTCCTACACCATTTTTTTGCTAACAATTTCCTACACCAATTGATTGTATAATGATTGTAAAAACCATTTTCTAACTTCTGTAAAAAGACTTTTTTGTGATCACTACTGATAGAATATGTATTTCCCTTTCGCCACATTTGTTTTGAAGATATACAATTTTGTTTGGCTAAAAAAGAAGCGATATTATTTTTAAACCAATCAATATATAATTATATTAATATATTATAAAACATCTATGAAAATTCATAATTAAAAACCAAACATTAATTTCACCACATTCTTCAAACTCTATGCAACACCAAAAAAAATGCATGCACAGGTAGTTTGAACTGATTTTAAGCGGAATAATCTTTATTTGGCAATTTGTTCTTGTATTTATTTGTTTGTTTGTTTGTTTAAATTCGTGAGTGGAGGAAAAAAGTGCAGATACAATTTTCAGGACAAGTGGATCCAGTTCTCCAACCATAATATATGGCATAATGTCAACTTCAAAACCATTCAAAGTGATAATAATAGTTAAAGTGTTAGCAGTCTCATTATAATTAAATTGGGATAACTCAGTTATGATGATCAAAATAGTACTCTACCTCTTGTCTTTTATGAGAGTTATTTAATAAATTTGAGCAGATTAAAGCAGTTAGATGAATTAATTAGTTCATTATAATAAATATGACTTAATCTTGAAAACACTCCTAGATGTAATATTTTATTTTATTTATTATTTTAGATTAGGAAATTAGTTTGAAAAAAAAAAACAAATATAATAGATATAGACAAAGTGAATTGATGTCTTGTATTTAAAATTAAATTTAACTCCAAACTAGTTCTTATTATTCATATATAAGCTGGCTGAAAAGAATATTATTTAAATAAAAAGTTATTAATTCACAAATACACAAAACATTCAGAACGTATTTATGTATAAAATACACATAATCCAACAAATAAGAGTTATTAAAACACAACTATGACCAACTCTTATTCTTTTTCATTCAAAATGGCATCGATCACTTTAATTAAACCCGGGGAGAGAAGGAAAAAAAAAATTAAAGAAATTCATGTCGATCATAGTCTGTTCAAAACTCTTGCCTGGACCAATCACAACATTGATTCACCGATCACCACCAGTTTTTTAATGTGCTAATTAAGCACCACCACTTTGCTGACCCTATATATATACTCCATTGTTTTTACTTCTTTTCTTCACCAAGCAATCACAAAAATGATAGTTATCAATAAGAGCTTCCTTACTGTGTTCTCCTTATTCCTTCTTGTTATCAACTTCACCTTCACCCATGGCGCTAGGTTTTACGTCACAAACAGATGCCCTTACACCGTTTGGGCCGCAGCTGTGCCAGGCGGCGGCCAGCAGCTGAACTCCGGCCAGACGTGGATCATCGACGTGGCTGCCGGCACTATTCGTGCTCGCATATGGGGCCGAACTAGTTGCAACTTCGACGGGTCGGGCCGTGGAAGGTGCCAGACCGGCGATTGTGTAGGTCTCCTTAGATGCCAAGCCTATGGGACACCCCCAAACACACTTGCAGAATTTGCCCTAAACCAATACATGAATCTGGACTTCTTTGATATCTCACTTGTTGATGGCTTCAATGTTCCCATGGAGTTTAGTCCGACGTCTAATCGGTGCCGTGGAATCCGGTGCGCCGCCAATATCAACCAGCAGTGCTTAAACGAGTTAAGAGCTCCAGGTGGTTGTAACAACCCTTGCACAGTGTTTAAAACAGATCAATATTGTTGCAATTCTGGGAATTGTGGACCCACTAATTATTCAAGATTCTTCAAGAATAAGTGCCCCGATGCTTTTAGTTACCCTAAGGATAATGCTAGCAGCAAGTTCACTTGCCCAGGAGGAACAACCGACTATAAGGTTGTCTTTTGCCCTTGAATTAGAATATGTACGTCGTACGTTACGTTGTATTGTGTTTTCTCACTCCAAATAAAAGACTCTATGTAATCAGACGTGCGTCAATCTTCCATATCTACGGTGCAAGCACTGGTATATTAATTTGGTGATGAGGTTTCACCAAAAAAAAAATTGCTGATGAGGTTATATTAAATTCCCAACCTATGATTACCTTATCATGAAATATAAGAGTTAAATAACTAATTTAATTTATTAAGTTAGTTATTTATATAAAATTTGTGCTAATTTTCCAAAATATCTCTTTGATTCTGGTGCAGTGCTGCATGGGATCATTAAACCATAAATACGATGATTACATCATAAAATCAGACGAACGTTAAAATAGCTTTTGCAAAAATGTATATGAACTACTCTTATTTGAGTTTTAGAAAGGTAAGAAACTTATAATTCATGTAAAAGTTATAATATACTACTTGTTATTTTTCATATAAGAACTAATTGACTAATTTAAAAATTACTTAAGTTAGTTATTGTAAAAAATACATATTGTTTTTTCTCAAAATACCCTTATTAATTATGTGTATTATTAACTATAACTATTATTTGATAAAACCTTTAATATATATAATTACTATAAGAACTACCTTAAAAAGATAAATAAATATGAGAGACAGTGAATTAGGATCTTATATTTAGAACTAATTATTGAATGTCAAATTAGCTCTTATATTAATAATAGAATGTAGTAATTATTTTTTATAGAACAATAATATGAATTAGAACTATTCTCTTGGAATTCAGTCTCTACGATTTTAGGTGTTGGTGAATGAAAAAATTGTTTTTGTTATCACAAAGTTTTTAATTGCTAAAGTAGTACAAGTTGTCAATACTTTAATTAAGAAGTTGTTGTCGTTTCATTGCTAGTGATCTTATATAATGTATTGTTGCTCAAATTCTGGCGACGGACAGTGAAGAGATTTTTTTTTTTTTTTTCAATGGAAGGATAATTAGATCATTTTACCATTTCAAAATAGTTCATAAAAATTTTAAATTTCATAGAAATAAAATTTCGAGGAACCATTTTTGGATTATGATGTTTTAGTGGACCTTGTTAGCGTACCTTTATCCTATGGTTTTTCTATGATTATTAATTAATGCTTCTAGAACCTGAAAATGGAGAGAAATTACTGTGTTTAAAAATGGGTAGGCCAAGAAGGCGGCTTTTAATTACGTCCAAATGTTGGGTTAAAATCCAATCAAATAGTTGTTGCTCCATTCTTGCTCAATCAAGATTTTTTTCCTCCTTTTTGCAACCAGACAACTAGCATATATATATATATATATATATAATTAATTTAAAATAGGATAAAGATGCATCCAACTACTTGTTCTTATTTTCCAAGTATACTCAGCACTCCGATTTTTTATATAGGGTATCCAACACTATGACATATCTTAAATGTTGCATAATTCTCATATCTTATCATATTAGTTTGAGAAAAAATATATTAGGAAATGATTAAAATCATGATTTTGTTATTATCATAACCATTAACCACAAGATCCATCGCACAATCTCAAGCTTAACCATAAGAAAAAAAGTTGCCCATAAGTTTCATGCAAGAAAATTAAACACAAAGAGGTAAAAAAAAAATCATATTTATAAGTTAAACCTGAATAGCGATAACAAGTCAAATTTTCATATTTATAAGTGGAGTTGTGTCTCTTATAAGTCAACTTTTACAAAAATAAATAAATTTTTTTGGGTACCTCTGCCCTGTATTCCTGCCTCAGAACTATATGTAATTTTGCCTAACAATAATTATTCCTTTGGTTCCTCCTTCTTCGTGTCATATGCTGCCGGGGAAATATTACCAAGAAATGGCTTCACCATGTTCCTTTTGGTCATTCATGCAAACTATGAAGAGTGTATTATTAAAAAATTATGCATAGGTATCTCGCAATTAGAGAGGTTAGCATTCTTATTCAAGATACTGTCATGTACTAAATATAGACATCTTTCTTAGTAAGAATTTAAATATTAATTCTTTATGTTGTGACAGACTAGTTTTTTTTGCTAGATCCAATCTTGTTAGTTAGCAAGAAGTTGTCGTTTACCCGCGTTGAAATGTATCTAATTTATATTAAGTTGAATATTTTTCTTCCCTAGGCATTAGTGGATGAGCACTAAAAGAATGCTCAAATAGTAAAACCGATTATATTAAATAAAATTAATTTTTATTAATCGGGACTGTCCACTGCAAATTACTTTTTGCAGCACTACTAGCGCACCAAATTCATGATCATTATAGTCATAATTATAAAGCTAAGTAATTAAGCAGCCTTCGTTATTTGCAATTGTCGATTCTTTGAATTGTTTAAAGTTGTAGTCATTATTCACTTCCATTTTTAAATGTTTAAAGAAGGGGTATTTCTGCATTAATTGGAAGACTTAATTTTGTGAAGTGAAGGATGATTTAATAAACAAATAAATATCTCATTATGTCCATGTACATTAATACCGATAAAATATTAACCTCAATTATGTGACTGACGTAAAACATCCTTTTTTCCCCCCTTCCTTTTCTATGTTGTTTGTCTAACCGATCAACATAAATTTTGGACAAAATTACTACGTTTTTATACAACTATCCTCTACTAATTGATGCAAGAAAGTCTTATCTAATTCCTCTTCCGGTCCTAAATATAAAACTCCTTTTGTAATATAAATTACACTACAAAAAGAGTTTTATATTTAGGACTGGAGGAGTAATATAGAAAGTACCATCTACAGTAATAGTTGCAATATCTTTATTTGTGGCGATGGATTGTTTGCTATGATTATTGTTATCAAACTCACAAATTCACTTTTTGAATTTAACGTTTTTACATAGACTCATGCTAATGTTTACTACTATTACCTCTATTTTTTATTATAAGATCCAATTTTTTGAATGGATTTGTTCCTTTTTATAAGATCTTTTTTGAGTTTGTCTGAATATTTAATGCAGTATTACCTATTTTGCCCATAATTTAATGTATTTAATATATTCTCTTTTTTCATTTATGTCACTATTACTCTCTCACATTTATCCATTTATATATAGAGGTATATTTGGAGAAAAATTTTACATACTAATTATTTTTAACTAATTTTAATTATTTTTTTTAAACTGTATAATTTAATTAAAAAAATCTTATAATAAGGTACGGAGTATATTCTATTATGCTGCAAAGTTATATAGTACAATAAATGTTATTCATTTTCTTTCAACATTATTGATCAAAATAGACTTTAAAACTCACAGAATTCTATTAAAAAGAGTGAAACATCAGAATTTGATCTGTAAACTTATGTAAGAAGCCAACCAACAAGAACATAGTAAAACAAGAATTGAAACCATCAAAAACCAAAAGTCAACTAAAACTCCACAAGTCTCTATGGTTTTATTACGCATCTGGTTCGACCTAGCTAGCTAGTGAAATTATTTGCAAGTAACTCCCGCAAAATTTTGTAGAGATTTATACATGTTCACTCTACACCAAAAATACAAATATTTGATGGTTATTTTTTTTATCATAATTAATGATTATAAACCATCAAATATGTAAGCATCCTATATTCACATGGTAAATAAACCTCAATATTTTGAATATTTGACGGTTTTAACAATAAATTAAAGCCGTCAAGTATTGTAACACATTAATCATCTTCTTGTATTAAATACTTAACGATTATTGAAAATAACCATTAAATATTTGCTAATCACTACTTGACGATTATTGACAACAACTGTCAATATGGGTAAACAGATAAAAAAAAAACATCTCAAGTTCCTTAATGATTTTTAATCTAATTGATTTTTGTGAACTTTAATTGAAATAATATGTATTCTAATTCCTTTTTTTTTACCACGCATGGATACAAAATTGACCTGAGTTAGAAATTAATGCGCACGGGCAGAAAGATAAGATAACCACTATCTACAGATTACCTCATTACCATCACATCATTATAACCACTATCTTTTTAATGTGTACCACATCAATGGTTTGTAAAATATCCGCTGTGTTTTAAATTTTTTTAATGCAAGGGAATATAATTATGGAGAATATAATGGAGTGTAATGCTGATTATCATGGGTTTGTTTGATAATGCCTGCCGTACTTAATATAAGAGCTTGTTTAATTTTTATTTTGGTCTTAAATATAAAATTCTAATTTATTTTGTTTCTCATATTTATTTATTTTTCACAAGATAGTTTTTATAAGAATAGTAGTTTTAATCAATATATTTGATCGATAAAGATATTTTAGAAAAGACAACATCTATTTATTATAAATAATTAATTTAACTAATTTTTTTAATCTATTTAAATTAGTCAACTAGCTCTTATATTAAAAACCGAATGTAATATAACACTGGAAATATTGAAACAAAATTAATTTTTTATATTTATTTTAGCGATCTTAAAAGTGAAAAGACCATAAAGGCCTCACAAAATTTTTTTCCCCTCTTTTCCTTCCATTCGATCTACCATAAAAATTATAGTTTCTTTCCCCTCTTCCCTTCAATCTTCCTTTCCCGAGCTGCCATAACATAATTAACCCCAACCACGCACACTCCGAAATCAATCAATTGAAAAAAAAAAAACAAAAACAAAACACAGAATCATATTGCGAACTAAAAAATAAATTTTTCATAAGATCACATTTGGAATAAATTCATGATGATGAAATCACAATGGGAGAGGAAAGACAAAGGCGGGGCTGGTGGGTCTCACAGATTTTGGTCTAATTAACGACCTTCAAATTTAAGTGGGAGGAAGATGAAGAAAATTTGGGTGGTGATCGATAAAGGCAAAGGGAGGAGTAAGAGCTAGTGGCGGCGATTTGTATGGATGAAAAGGGTGACAACGAAGGCAGAGAGGTGTCAGAGGTAGTTGACGAGGCCGACGACGAAGGCAGAGGGCGGAGGAAGGAGGCGATGAAGGTGAGGTAGAAGGAGAAGGAAGAATAATCACGAAGGTAAGAATTAAGGAATATGAATAAGGATATGAGTGTCTTTTAACATGTGATGTAATCCACATTCATGAGTTTCAAACGTATAATTCTAATGCACACGAGATTATGATTACATATAATTAATGTCGTTTCCTTCCCATTATGTATAAACCCAAGTAAACATACACAATAGAATCGATAAATATATATGTAGAGAAGATCAAACCAAACAGGCTATAAAAGTTTATGTGAGTTAGATCTTGATAATGCAAAAAGGATACAACAAATTGCTTGAGGCCCAAAAAGCATTTACAAACACGGTTTTATCATTGAGTTTCACATCAATAATAGGATCCAAAGCTGTATTATAGATCAATTGTTTCTTTATCAACTAGACTAATTCTACTTAACAATATATGTTAATAGTTCTCATCTCTATAAGGAGGATAACACAAGTTTGAATCCCAAAACACTTCCAGTCCAATAGAGATTAGTCTCAAGTCTAAAGTAACTTAAAAAGACTCTGAGTTCACACAATATATATATATATATATATATATATATTTATACAACTAATAGTTTTTAACCCGTGAAATGACTTTAACATGATGACACATAATTTGTTGCAAGAATTCTTTTTGCAACAAAATCTACCAATATAAATCGATATGTGAAATATTAGGCGATAACCAAAACAAAGTGATGCACCACATTTATTCACACACTATGAGAAGTGAAACTCAATGCAACACATAGAAAAAAAGGTAACATTTATGAATTATAACCTCTGGTTCTTAATATAAGAGCTAATTAACTAATTTGAGTAGATAAAGAATACTAGTTAAGTTAGTTATTTATAATAAATAGTGGTTGTCTTTTCTAAAATATTCTTGCTGATCAAGTGTATTTAATAGAATTATTATTATTACAAAGACTACTAGATAAATATGATAAACAAAATAGATTGAAGTCTTATATTTATGATCAAAATAAAAATTAAATGAGCATTAATGTATTAAGGAGGGGAGGTAGTAGCACTTATTTTCAATATAAATTGCTTATTTATCTTTAATATCGTTTTGCAAGTGAAAAAAATGTAGAAAAACAAGAGTGAATGTCTAGTTATATCGCACGATTATCTTCATCCTCCTCGAGATGGTATTTTATGCATGATTAAGCAAATGGAAGATATTTTAGGGCAATATCGTGACTAGACTAGCACAATATCGAGCCCCACTTCCATGACGTCAGGCCTGTTGCATCACTTTGATAACATCATCATCGTCAAAAATTTCAGAACAACCCAGCCTGATAAACGCTATATATACCCCACGTTGATATCTCTTTTCTTCACAAATCAGTCGCCTTTCCTTAAACCCTAGCTCAAAAAATGACACTCATCATCAAAAGCCACCTCCTGGTTTTACTATTCCTTCCAGCTCTCATCAACTTCACCTTCACCCAGGTCGCATGGTTTGAGGTCACAAACAGTTGCCCCTCCACAGTGTGGGCGGCCGCCATCCCGGCAGGAGGAGGTCGACAGCTAAACCTGGCGAGAGGTGGGGCTTCGGCATAGCATCAGGAACCGGCGGTGCTCGCATATGGGGCCGAACCAACTGCAACTTTGACTGGTCGGGACGTGGGCACTGCGACACCGGTGATTGTGGAGGCCAGCTCTCTTGCCAACTCTCCGGCCAACCGCCGGCCACCCTGGCGGAGTTCTCACTTAACTCAGGGGGTGATATGGACTACTATGATATCTTAGTGATAACTGGCTTTAATGTTCTGATGGAGTTCAGTCCAACCTCTAATTACCCTCTTCTCCGATGCTACGGCGATAAGTGCCCTGACGCTTATCTTTACCCACAGGACAGCAAAACTCGTAGTTGCAAATCAGGAACCAACTATAGGGTCGTCTTTTGCCCTTATTAAGATTAGATGCAAGTATGTAAAGTAGTATGTTTTCATATTCCTACCTTCAAATAAGGCAGTAAATGCAATGAGATTCATTCTCAGAACATCTGCCCATGTAGGATGTCTTTAATGCTATTGTGGTCGTCTTGTCGTCGAAGCTCCTTTGACCCCTCGAGCTTCCACATAAGTAGTATTTTTACGTTAAATTCTTATGCAACCTTTCGGTTGTCACTACATGGAGTGAGAATACGGGGGTCAACTGACATGATGTTGATTGGCTCATGACGGATTGAACCTATGCGGTGCGGGTAAACGGTATGTTTGTAGGTGGGTTGGGTTTTAGCCATCCCTAACCTGCCTTGATGAGTTGGTGGAAGTACTACCGAGAATTTCTACCTACATGTGAACTTGTATCATTGAAAATATACCCACTCCGTCCCTGTTTGTCAGGAACAATCTCTTTCATATAGTGGTTGTCCTTAAATATAAGAAACAAACCATTTTATCTAAAATTTTAAACTTATCTTTTCACTTTTATTTTTATTAAATATATGCCACTTATTATCTAGTTACACTAAATTTTTACTCACGATCTCTTATGTACTCGCTTTATAGACAAATGTATAATTTAAAAAATATGTATTTTACGTATTTATTGCTTTTAATTAAATTTAACATTTTGAAGATTTTGAAAGCTGTTTATTATAATAAGAGACTGAAGGAGAAATTAATTCTCAGCTTATGAGTAATACAATTGGGCTTAATGATATATGTGTTTATCCATAAACTTGGATTGATGTCTTTATTTTTATTGTGGTCGTCTTGTCGTCATAGCTTCTTCGACCCCTTAAGCTTCTACATAAGTAGTATTTTTACGGTAAATTCTTATGCAACCCTTCAGTTATCAGTACGTGGGCTGATAATCACTACTATAAAAAGTTAAATAAGTAGCACATGTTTTGTAGCTCTTTTTCGAACAAGTGCTACAGCTCCTATTTATATTTATATTTTTAACAAATATTAAACATTTGTAGTAGGTTTTTGAGAAAGCGCTACAGCAAACTATAAGTCTTTTGTAGCACTTCTTTAAAAATATACTGCAGGTGTTATATATATTTTTTATTTTTTAAAAACATTAAACAGCTATATATAGCCCTTTTTGAAAAAAACGCTACAACAGGTTATAAATCTTTTGTAGTACTTCTTTAAGAATGTGTTACAGGTGTTATATATATTTTTTAGTATTTTTTAAAAACATTAAATAACTGTAGTGCTTTTTTAAAAAAGTACTACGATAGACTATAAGTCTTCAACGGCTTTAATGCTGACCAATTCATGGGTTGTGAGTTTGTTTGTGACGAGTTGAACCCATACAGCACAAGTTAAAAGGTTCGTTTGTATGAGGGTTGGCTTTTAGCCAACATTGACTTGCCTTAGTGAGATGACTTTACTTTTTTTTTATTTTTTATTTTTAAATATTTTTTCCTTATGTAATATAAAAATATATAACGAAATTTTTGTTTTCCTTCAACATATTTGGTTGAAAGCATCAAATAAATGATATAGATATTTTTTAGTTTTTTATATAAGACATAACATATAATACTACCTCCTGTCTTTAATTAATACAAGACTTCATTTGAATTTTATTTTGGTTCTAAACATAAGACTCCAATCCACTTTGTTTCTTATATTTATATATTTTTTAAGGTAGTCCTTTAAATAATAGTAGTGCTAGCCAAATATACTTTATTAGCAAAGATATTTTAAAAAAGATAGTGCTTATTTATTATAAATAACCAATTTAACTTATTTTCTTAATTTACTTAAATTAGTCAACTAGCTCTTATATTTAAAATTATAGCTAATTCTATAATTATAAATTTATAATCATTAATAAAAATAAAAAATAAAAAATAAAATGCGAGTTAGCTCTTGCGAGCTAACTCATGACAAGTTGCGGGCTTGGTGGTGGGTTAAAAATGCTTACTTATTGCGAGTTGGATTTTAACCAATTCTAACCCCCTAATCTTCGATGGGTTAGACCTGCAGCTCAATTTTCTTCTTGTATACCAGTTAAGGAAGTGGAGCTGAACAAAAACGGGGGGCGATGGGTGCGAAATGAGGGAGGCAACAAATGGCTGATGAGTGACGGAATACATCATGTCTTAATCTCAAGAGTCAAGTTTATGTGTTTTATTAAATTTAATTCATTGTTTGTCCAGTCAATATAATATGTTATGATCAATGGTCAATAGTTATTATACTATAGTTAATAGCTAATATCTGTTAAAGCTAGTGCCTAGCATCAAAATTTTCTTAAACTTGTAACAAAATTGTAAACCAAAAATGAAAAGAATGGATAAATGCTACTACCTCCAGTTCTTAACATAATAACCAGATTAATTTGAGTAGATTAAAAAAATTAGTTAAGTTAGTTATTTATAATAAATAAGTATTGTCATTTTTAAAATACCCTTACTAATCATGTTTATTAGTTAGAACTGTCATTTGATGAAATTTTTAACATGTGTAACTACTATAATGATTACTTTAGAAGAAAATAGATAAATATGAAAGAGAAAGTAGATTGGGGTCTTATAATTAAAACCAAATTAAATTTCAAGCTAACTCTTATATCAAGAAGCAGAGGTAGTAGTCTGTTGTGATTAACACCTATTAAATTGTAGTTAATAATTAATTCATTGTTTGTACAATCAAAGCTTGATAGGCTTCTTATATATTACCACATTCGACTCTTAATATAAGAGTTAGATAAATAATTTATAAATATTAAAAAAATTAATTAAATTAGTTATTTGTAATAATAAATGCTGTCTTTTTTAAAATATTTTTATTAATCATGTGTATTTGAAGTACTTTTTAACAGTAACTTCTTATGCAATCACTATACAGTTACTTGAGAGTAAAATAAATAAATATTAAAGATAAAATAAATTACATTTTATATTTAAAATTAAATTAAATCTCTGATTAGCTCCTATATTTAGGAGGTTATATTTTGTATTATTTTACTAAGATGCTTTAGTGGTTTAACTAACTGCTAAGAAATGCGTGGCAGCTGGTGCTAACTTCGGCCTTGGACTGATTTGGCATTTGTTAAATAGTGGGGATTGATTTGGGGCTTACGCATTTTAAAAAGAGAGATTTTTCTTTCTCTCTCCGTTTTTTTTTTTTTTGCTCATCACAATTCGTTTCATAGTTTCAGAGGCATAATCTAATTATTTCAAATCTTAGCTATCCTCTTTCAATTCTATCCAAACATGTGGACGGATCACACAAGCAGTATAATTTTTTTAAATTGATGTGAATTTTTTACGCTACCCAGACAAAGAATTTTTAATTTTAAATGTGAGATTTTATATATAAAATTCAAATCACGTTACCTAAAAGAATTTATATGAATGCATCATCGCCGATTCATTGAACATGTGACCTTTTTTTTTAAATAAGAAAGCTTTTATGCCCAGGGCATAAATATGAAAGAGTTATTTCTTTCATTCTTTCAAAAACCTGGAGAGAAAGAAAACATATGATAACTAGAGTGGATAATAGGGCACAAAATCCATGATATATTGCACCATTTCCAAACCACATATACAGTATAGCTCATTCATCAAATTTTATACGACGAATATAATGTTTCCGGTTGCATGATAAAAGAGAGAAAATATAGTCAGCGTCGTAGCCAGAAACCAAATCACATACACTAATTATGTGGTTTCTTTTGTGAATCCTAAGCTTCTAATCCTTATAACAAACAAATGCATTATAGAATGAAATAGCTTGAAATATCCATAATTGTGCACAAAAACAAAACACAATGAGGGACTGTAAAAGCAAGTTTTTAGCAAAACGAGCACAACTCAATTGATAAGATTAAATCATACTACTTCCGGTCCTTGATATAAGAGCTAGTTGATTAATTTCAGTAGATTAAAAAAACTAGCTAAGTTAGTTATTTGTAATAAATAAGTGTTGTCTTTCCTAAAATATTCTTACTAATCAAGTGTATTGGCTAAAACTACTATTATTATAAAGACTACCTTGGGAAAAATTAGATAAATATGAGAGATAAAGTAGATTGTGATCTTATATTTAGGAACGAAAATAGTACCTCGTTATTAAAGAACTTACTTTTAAATGTTCTAAATTCATGTTAACCAAATCCAAAAGAACATTCCCAACTATAATAAAGGAGGAGTCAAAAAAGAGCGCAACACGGTGGCCATACACAAGAAAATTAAAAATTGAATACATCAGATCATCCAATTCAGAAACTAGGTTCAGACTACTGAGCATATACTGGACAACCCTAAGTGTTAGCTAAGATTTCCTCCAAATGCTCTCTCAACCTCTTTATTCACTCACAGTTCAAGCTGCATGAGGAGCTGAAGACCAAAGATCCCCTTCTGGGTAAATTGCAGCCCACGCAGGTATACAAGGAGCAAAAGCATTTTCAGCACCAAGCTCGCAAGGCTCGCAAGAATTGAAGAACCAAAACTATGATGCTCCTACAAATTTGTCCAGAGCAGATGTGTCTAAGCCTGCAAACTCCTTTACAGCTGCAGCCACAGAGAGTCCAAGCTTTACAGCGTCATCATTGCTTGGTGCCTAGATGATAATTCCGAATTAGCTGCAATGTTTCAGTACAGTGCATAACAGCTCAAGCAAAGGCTTAAGAACCTTTTACCTCAATGTTAAGGGGAAGGACAGGGTTATGGAGCGAGAGCCTGAGAAGGAGCCATCCGCCATAGCCAGAAACTAGGACCTAATTCATAACCAGAATAAGGGGAGACAAGATAAAATTATATTGAAAACATGACAAGAATACATAAACCAATTAGAGTAGGTAAGCTATTTTTATACTGGATTTGTATTTCATGGTTTCCCATTTCGATATTGAGATGCTTTTTCATAAACGCTTTGCAAAAATTCATTTTAATTACTGCCAACAGATTCAAATCTGTCTACAAATGAGGTCAGGCATACCCCTTCATAGTTTACAGGTGCCTTTTGTAGCTTTGGATCTGCGCCAATTGAGTTCTCCAAGTGCTTCAGCACAGCTTCTCCATAATCCCGAAATGATCTGAAAACTCTAGCTTCTAAGTGAGTTCACAACATCAGAATACAGGTGCACGCAAACAGAGTCTATATACAGCAACTTACCCTCCCTTAAGGTCCGGATGATTTTGGTTGATCTTTAGTCTCAGTTCCACAGCACAAGCTAGTTCCTGGAGTCCTTCTATTAAATCAGTCAAAACCTTGCTTCCCTCACCCTTTCCTGAAGCTCTTGCCGAGGCAAGTTTGTTTAAGATCTTGACCTGCATATCACAGGACCAACTATCATTTCTGTCCTCACAAGACATTTTTTCCTTGAAGTAGCATGCGATTTGCTATTATAATTCATCAAGTATTCAGATAATTTAGTTCTCTTCAATTTCTTCAATTTAATCTTTACAGCCTTGTTTGCTTAAAATGCAATGTGCCAAGGATATATGGAATAAGAATCGAGGCAAATTAATACGTTTTAGGACCAAAATGAGAGCGTACTCAATAGTCAATGATTGACTAGATGACATAGCTTCAATAAAAGCCTACCATGAGGCCTGCGCCATCATCAAGCCAGTGATTCTCCTTGAGAGCTCCGTGTCCACTGGTTTCAATTGCCAGATGTGACTCCTCGTCAATTGAATTCTGTCAGAAATATTGCTTAATGAGGCAGATATCTAGCTTATTACATAGAAATCAGAGATTCCATGTCAAAGCATGCGGAGGTAAAATAAATAAATAAATAAACAAATAAAGAATGACAAATATAAAGAATATAAATTTCTTCTGTGCATAGCTTCAGTTTCCGTTTTATCTGTTGGAAAGAGGAAAGAGGTAGATGCAATTCAACACTTTATTGATGAATATGGAAGCCTATATATAGGCCTACAATGACTTGGAGTCCACTCCATGAAAAAACTGAATATAATAATTAAAACAATGAAAGTGGGAAAGTGGGGGATATGGAATCGGATTACATGCGAGAATATGGGAAACTAACTTGACTTATTCAACTGATAAAATAATAATAAAATAAATCATCTACGTGCATGTGAAGCATCATTCAACACTCCCCTTTGCTTCAAAGCTATAGACACCCATTTGTGTTCTAAAATCTTCAACTTTTCCAATCGAAAGTGACTTGGTCATTATATCTGCAACTTGCTCTTTTGTTCCACAATACTTCAATGCAATAATGCCATCTACTACAAGATCACGAATGAAGTGGTGTCGGATATCAATGTGCTTTATTCTGCCATGAAAAGCTGCATTCTTTGTCATCACAATGGCTGATTTGTTGTCACAATAAATCTCTGTTGCATTTTGTTGTGGTTGAAGAAAATCTACCAATAATCTTCTAAGCCACACAGCTTGACAGGCTACTGAAGTTATTGCTGCATACTCTGCCTCAGATGAGGATAAAGCCACAGTGTCTTGCTTCTTCGAGCTCCATAAAATAGCACCTGAACCAAGGGAAAAAAGATATCCCGAAGTGCTTCTTCTATCATCAATACAACCTGCCCAATCACTATCAGAAAAGCCAAATAATTTGAAATTTGATTTTTTTGAGTACTAAATTCCAAAATCAATAGTGCCGGCAACATAACGAATGATTCTCTTTACAGCACCAAAATGATGTTTTGTGGGATTATGCATGAATCTGGAAACCACACTCATAGAATGTGCAATATTAGGCCTTGTATTAGATAAGTAGTTCAAACCACCTACCATGCTTCTATACCATCTTGCATTAGCAGGTTTAGTACTATCTGCAGCTCTTAATTTCTCATTCACATTCATAGGAGAACGTGCCGTTTTACAGCCCAACATACAAAACCTTTTGAGCAAATCCATAGCATATTTTCTTTGAGAAATGAAAATACCATTAGAGCATTGCTTCACTTCTATCCTAGGAAAATAATGCAATAATCCTAGATCAGACATTTCAAACTTTTGCATCACACTTAACTTAAAATCAGCAATCACCTTTTCAGAAGATCCCATATAAATCATATCATCAACATAGAGGCAAACCACTAAAAAATCAGAATCACCATGCTGTTTAAGATAAAGAGTGGGCTCATTATCACTCCTTTTAAATCCATTTTTATGAAAATAGGAGTCAATTTTATGATATCATGCACGCGGGGCTTGCTTAAGCCCATGCAAAGCCTTTTTCAACTTATAAACTTTACTTTCTTGGCCAGTAATAACAAAACCTTCAGGTTGAGAAACATATACTTCCTCTTTCAACTCACCATTCAAAAAGCCTATTTAATATCAAATTGAAATACAGGCCATTTAAGTTAAGCAGCAAAAGCTAGAAAAGTTCTCACCGTTTCAAAATGAGCCACAGGAGAAAAGGTTTAATCAAAATCAATACCTTGTTGTTGAGCATAGCCTTTAGCTACTAAGCATGCTTTATGCTTTTGCACACTATTATCTGCATTATACTTGATTTGAAACACCTACTTGAGCCCAATTACTCTCTTACCTTTTGGAAGATCAACTAACTCCCATGTATCATTCTTCTTGATACAATTCATCTCTTCAATCATTGTATTTTTCCAAACTTGCTCTTTTTCAGCATCCACATAAGACTCAGGATCTGAAATGAAAAGAGCATAATTACAAGATTCATAAATCTTTATCAAAGATCGAACCTTTCTAGGAGGAGTTTCACTTGAGGAGCTAGTGAATGAACTTGCTGGTGAAGATGTAATTCTGTCAGCACTAGAAGGTGATGACTGTGGTGTTTGTGAGCTACTACCACCTGATGTAGATAACTCTAAACCTGTTTGATCTGGTTCAGAATTCCCTGCTTCAAAACTTGTTGGAACAGAAACAGATTTTTCATCTACCTTGCTACTCCAATTCCAACTAACTTCTTCATTAAAAACAACATCCCTACTAATAATTATCTTGCCACTAACTGGATTATACAGCCTATAAACTTTGGATTGCAGGCTATAACCAACAAAAATGCATTTTTTAGATTTTTCATCAAGTTTTTGATGAGATGATTTTACCAAAGCATAGGCTATACAACCAAAAACTTTTAAGTGGCTTACCCGGGGCTTTACACCTCTCTATGCTTCATAAGGTGTCATGTTAGGGACTGCTTTTGTGGGAGAAAGATTAAGTAGATACACTGCTGTAGCTACTGCTTTTGCCTAAAACTGATTTGGAAGCTCTCTGGCTTTCATCATGCTTCTAGCCATTTCAACCATAGTTTGATTCTTCCATTCAGCAATGCCATTTTGCTCTATCATGTGTGGTGAAGTGAGTTCCTTGTGAATACCATTCTCCTCACAAAAGCTAGCAAATTCGTTAGAACAAAATTCTCCTCTATTTGTACGCAAAACCTTTATGCAACAATCACTTTGCTTCTCTACAAGAACTTTGAATTTCTTAAAATTTTCAAACACTTCATACTTTAATTTCAAGAAATAAACCCAGCTCATTCTGCTATAATCATCAATTAACAACAAAAAATATCGACTGCCATTCAAAGATTCAGTATTCATTGGCCCACACAAATCTGCATGTATCAATTCAAGCCATTGAGAAGCCCTCCAAGACTTCCCTACAGGAAAAGATTTTTTTTACTCTGTTTTTCAAAACACAGCCTTCACAAAAATCAATAGCATCAATATTTGGCAGCCTAAAAACCATATCCTTTTTACTCAACAATTGCAACCCATTAAGATGCAAATGGCCATATCGTAAATGCCACAAATAAGAACTACTAACTTCTTTAACAGCCAAAGATCTTTTTTCAACAGAAGAGATGTCAAGAGGAAACATTCTATTTTTAGTCACGGGAACTTTTGCAACTATTTGACCAGACTTCTTATCAAAAACATCACAACAGAAATCATCAAATGTGACTCTAAAGCCATTTTTCATCATTTTTCCCACATTCAATAAATTATTAGCCAAACTAGGCACAAGCAAAACATCATTCAACAACTTCTTTTTACCATGGTCATTATGAATAGCAATCGTACCTCTACCTCTGACTTGAACTTGCTTATCATCACCAAGTCAAACATCAGATTTGTGTGATTCATCTAGCTCTTCAAGCAGTGAATGTGAGCTAGTCATATGATTGGAGCGTCCGCTGTCAATAAACCATATATCTTTTGAAGATTGAGTGTCTGGGAAATGTGCCATAAACAAGGTCTCTCCCTCTGTCTCTGCAAAGTCAGCATGCTTTTTCTCACCTCTCTGCTTTGCCCAACAGTCTACCTCTTTGTGCCCAAGTTTCTTGGACCAATGACATTGAATAGAGCCTTTTTGAAAAGCTCCATATTGCTTTGGCTCATTCGACCGCGCCTCTGCCATTACCACAGCCTCTGCCTCTACCTCTTCCACGAGAACCACCTCTACCATTGCCTCTACCTGCAGAATCCCCCTTCACCTGAAAAGCCTGCTCTTTACTTTTCTCTTGAAATTGATTAATCTTGTCCTCATGAGGTTGCAAGGAACTCATTAATTCATCAAAAGAATACTTTGACATATCATGTGCCTCCTCAATTGCAGCAACAACAAAAAATGAAGAGTAAGAGTTCATAGAATTTTTGCAACAATTGTTTCATCAGCAATTTTTCCCCCATAGGACCTCATTTTATTAACCACAGAACTGGCTCTAGACAAGTAATCTTGGATAGACTCAACCTTTTGCATTCTGAGATTCTCAAATTCACGACAGAGTGATTGGAGTTTTGCAGAGATTACCTTGTCAGAACCCTGAAACTCAATCTTCAAAATCTGCCATTCCTCTTTAGAAGTCACTGCAGAAGCGATTTTGGAAAAGAGACTGTCGTGCACTGCTTGCTGGAGGAAAAATAAAGCTTTTGCATCACGCTTTCTATTTTCCTTCAAATGTTGAAAGTCTGTATCTGAGTCTGCGAAACCGTCCTCAACCAAATCCCATAAGTCTTGAGAGCAGAAGAGGGTCTTCATTCGGATAGACCAAAACTCATATTTATCACCATATAATATAGGAATGAATGGTTGGGAGATTGTAGAAACCCCGTTGGTTGCTGAAGAAATACCGTTGGTCGCCATATATAGCTGTAGCGGAAGACGCCCAGTACAATGAGAGAACAAAGCTTTAGTGCTGTCAGTTAGTGAAGATGAGGAAGTACGCTGCAATGCGATTTCTGGTTCAGTTCACTCAAGGTATCTCTCACTCACAAGAATTGTATTGCACTCTCACATAGGTCGCTCGCTCACAGGAAGGCTATTTCACTCTTGCACTATGTATATATCTCATAGGCTTAGATACCACGATTGTTGGAAAGAGGAAAGAGGCAGATGCAATTCAACACTTTATTGATGAATATGGAAGCCTATATATAGGCCTACAATGACTTGGAGTCCACTCCATGAAAAAACTGAATATAATAATTAAAACAATGAAAGTGGGAAAGGGGGGATATGGAATCAGATTACATGCAGGAATGTGGGAAACTAACTTGACTTATTCAATTGATAAAATAATAATAAAATAAATCAGCTAGGTGCACGTGAAGCATCATTCAACATTATCTACTTGTCAATGAGCAGCAATAACTAGATAGGATGCGTACTAGGATTCATTGTCGAATAAATTCAATTAAAATTTATGACGTTCAAATCTCAAACAATGGTGAAGTATTCTTGATATGTAATTATGAACTATGATAAGATTTGGTTAAATTTATTACTTATTTAGATTGTTATCAGGATTTATTTATATTAGTGAGATTTGGATAAGATTAGTAGATTTATTTATTCAGATTTATGCCCATAAATAAATGCGGCACACGGACCTGATTTGCCTTGCAATAAGATTCATATTTTCCCAGAGTATTCTCTTACTCTCAAACCCTTATGTTTTCTCGACATCTCTCTTTTCTCTCTCTTTCATGATCAAATTCCATAACAATTCCGCTCCAACGACAGGGGTGCCTCATATGACAAAAATCATCCATATTATCCATGGAAAAGCCATGATAGAGAACTTCTCATCTCACCAGTCGAATAGCTTCATCAATCACATTTTTGTAGCCCCTCCTGAACCGATGATGTTTCCCACCTTAACAGAAAGTGCAGTTAGCATGTTACGGACACCATCTAAAAGCAAAATTACTTTGAAATTCAAAATGAAGCAAGGACAGGTTTGGATTATTCATTCCATAAGTGGTTTTTTTGAAGGCAAAGCTACTTTGAAATTCAACTAACAAAGAATAGGTCCGAGTTATTCTAACACCAAGTCACCAAGGGGGCTGTCAGAGGCTAAAGATCATGCCCAAATTAAATTCGTTCATACCAAGCTTCTTCTCAATAAATGAGGTGAGGCCATCAGACGTCACACTGTCTGTGACAATTGTTGTTAAGGCAAAAGGTTATACTTCCTCCAGAACAATAGCTGACATTCAAGCAATCAAGCGATTCCGGTTCAATTCACGGCCAGTGGAGTCCACAGCAGCAGATCTAGACGAAAGTGATAGATGTTGATTTTGCTTTTAAAAAAAAATAATAAGCACATGAATGAAATAAATAAGAAAAATCTTTACCTGTCAACATCAGTATCAAAGATAATTCCAAGATCAGCTTTATTATCAAGAACCGCCTGTGTTATGGCTTTCATTGCTGTCTTATCTTCTGGGTTAGGGATATGATTTGGAAACAAGCCTGAACACAAAACATTGAGTTAAATTTTGACTACAATACACAGCTCAAATCAATTCCCAAGAGATAGATATTACCATCTGGCTCCAAAAATAGACTTTCAGTAGTAATTGCACCCAGTGGTTCAAGAACTTTAGCCTGGTTAATCATTGATGAAATGTATGAATTTCTTATGTGGATGTTATGCATAAGATAAAAGGAATTTATGTGGATGCTATGCATAAGATTCAAGCTAAGTGGTCATAATGGAGGAAGGCAATGAGAGCCATTTATGATTGCAATGTACCTCCTAAGCTTAAAGGAAGTTTTATTTAATAGCTATAAAGTTAGCAACGTTATATGGCAGTGAATATTGGGCATTAAAAGGATAACAAGATCAAAAAAATTAAGATAGTGGAGAAAAGGATGTTGAGATGGATGTACAATCATACAAGAAAAAAGAAGATCCGCAATGACTGCTTACAAAGAAAAGTTGGCATGGCATCTATACCAAAAAAGATGGAAAGAAATCGTTTAAGGTGGTTTAAACATGTGCAAAGAAGCATGATAGTCAGTGAGGAAAGTTGAGCAAATAGCTTTTAGCCTTATGAAAAGACGTAGAAGGAGACTGGAAAAAATACCAAAGAAATCTCTTGGTGAAAGGTATATATGAAGAGTTGATTTTTGATAGAGCATAATGATGTAATGTAATCCATATAGCCAACTTCATTTAACAAGATAAGGTTTGTTGTGGTTGTTTTTAGCCCTCCTATTGTTTCGTCTGATTTCACTTTGCCAATCTGAAGCTTAGGAGTAATGCAGTTAGTGCTTTGCAAGAGCAGTGATTGTTGTGATCCAACATCCACCCCTTGTCTTCCTCCCGTCAGATTTCAAAAAAGACTGTGTGTGAATGTCATAGGCACTTCTAAACACTATCAATTTGTCCGTAGAAAACTGCATGTTTGTTAATGGTTTAATGAGTATATATTTTGTTCCTTTAGTTTGCAAGTTCATTTTGATGGATCTTTCTGACATAAATGCCTTAATACTCAAAATATTATTTGAAAAAGAACAAGGAGCTAATAAAGACCATTTACCGCAAAAAATCCTCCTGCTCCATTGCCTGCGTCCACAACTATGTGGAATCCCTCCAATGGCTTCTCTGTGGATTGATAATATCATGCGATAGTTAGTGAACAATACATATAGGGAGAAAAAATTGGCAAACCAGAGAAGTACTTACAACACTATAAAGAGTCTCTAGAGGCAAAGAGTCTCTTTTCTTATCTACACTTCATTTAAGAACTTAATATCTATATCTCCTAAATATACTTACTGTCATGCGGTATTTCAGGGAATTCATACCTATATTTCCAGCCGCTTTACGAACTGCCTTCACCAAATCAGATGTATACACAGCCATGTAATCAACTTTCTTAATGGATTTTGAAGCCTTTCCCTCCGTATTCATCAAACTCTCTTTTGTAAATTTTGTGTATATGTCTGCAGCTCGGTCTAAGATGTCTGTAATGTCAGCCTTCCCAAGCCCATCAGAGTTTGTGAAAAATTTAAATCCATTCCTGTTGAAAGGCAGATGACTTGCTGTTCATAAACATGAAAATTTATAATCAGTGGATGTAATAATATTAAAAGGTGATGTGTACATGAAACTACTTTAGTTACCACAATCCAGATAGAAATTTACTCTAGAATGTAGTTTGCACCACACACAGAGTAGTTAACAGGAAAGTGTCAAATCATGCTTGCAGAGTTTGTATTAAATATTCAACCTAACAGCTTGAGTTCTTGTGTTAAAGTAAAAGTTTGTCTTACCATAGTTAATTTTTGTAAGTTTTTAAAAGCTTAACTATTTTTCCTCTTCCTTATTTTCCTTTTGGTGTCAGATCCTTGTTCGTAACCGTCAAAACTTCAACAGAGAGGCAGATGCTGTTGGCTGTGCATCTCTACACTTGAAGCCAAAAAGGATTTCAAGCAACAAAGCATGTTAAAGGTTCTTATGGCATTCTTGCGATTCTGTCTAACAACTCAAACTTTTATGTTTGATGGTTCCTAAACAATAGGACAAGATTTCCATTACCTTGTCCAAAGTTTTAAAAAGTTGAAGAAGATAAAATGCATGTAATTGATTGGGGTATTTTGGGAAATATAATATTTATTTATTACAAATAACTAACTTAATTAATATTGTTAAATTAGTTATCTTGCTCTTATATTAAGGATTGAAGGCAGTATTAAATAAGGGGGAGATAGTATTGTGCATATGTTGTTAACTGAGTTACCGAAATGCAGACGCAGGCACAAAGCGTTTTCATAAGCTGCAAACTCAATGGGGCATTCCAAAGTTCATCGACCTCCAGTCGTTCCATAACCCTTCAAATGGATTTTTGATTGGGGATGCCTGCGTTTTGGGAGCCGAAATCTTTGTGATCAAGCCTCCATCCAAACAAGAATGCCTGTCAATTATAGAAGAACCTCCTCTTCTTTCTTATAGGTGGAGATTCGACAATTTTTCAAGAGCTAATCTAGAAAAGTACGAGTCTGCACTTTTCTTTGCTGGGGACTACAAATGGTATGAAACACTAATGCTTCCTAATCTCTTGGCCAATCGCCTACTAACGTTTTTGATGGAATATTGGTTATTATATGCTCGAGTTTGAGTCCTGAATGTGCTTTCTCCTAATATTTTCTTGTTTTGGGTAAAGTGCCAATCTTCAAAATGTGGTTTTTTTAAAATTAAATTTTAAGTGATATTGCGATATCTGGCGATGATAAAATGGTGGAATTATGAATCTTTAACAATTTTTCAAAGAAATTAAATCGGCATACGTACCGCAAAATTTCATCAGCATAAAATATTAAAATATCACTCATTTCATATGAAACATAATTATGAAGAGAAGATTGAGGTATGTTGGTGCCTTATAAAAAACAAGAGGTTAATTAATATGGGTCCTCTTCTCATGAGTTTCAAAAAGTTCTGGGATTTGCCTGCCATCCCTTAAAGAAGGATTTACTTACTTACCCTTAATGAGATTTGTTGTCTCTTTTTGTTGATTAATAAAAGTTACATTATCTTCATAATTCCTTTTCCTAAATCATATTTTAAATGCATGAAATATCTTATTTTGGTATTATTGCTGCAGGAAACTCGTTGTCTACCCTAATGGGATATATGAGGGCAAAGGCAATAGTATCTCACTGTTTCTGACCATAGACACCTCGTCAATTCCACCCAACACTAAATTATATGTGCACTGCATTTTGCGTGTCAAGGACCAAATCAAGGGGCGCCATGCCGAAACAAAATGTGAGGTCCACAACTAAATAAATTTTGTTTTATACTATTTCCGGTTCTTAATACAATAGTTATATAACTAATTTGAGAATATTAAAAAAATTAGTTAAACTACTTATTTATCAGAAATATGTATTCATCTTCTTAAACTAGCATTTTTAATCATATACATTATATCGTTAGAATCATTTCTTGATAAGAATCTCTTTTAATCGATAGGAATATTTTAGGAAAAGCTAGTAAATAAAGTGAATTAAGATCTTATCTTTAAAATCAAATCCAACCCTCAAACTAGTTTTTATATTAATAATCAGAGAAGTAGCGTTGATATTTTTAGTAAAGAATATTTTGCTAAAGTTTCGTATTAAATATTTTATTGATAAAAAGGGTCTGATAATTTTTTATACACATAAATCACTGTTATTCTACAGAGTACTGGCGCTCTAATTTAGGTTATCCTTATCAATAAAACTTTTGACATGTAGGAGATTTTTAAATCAAATTTCTCTAAAAATTTACAGAGTCGCATGATGTATTTTATTTTAATTTAACTGTTCAAATTTATTGTGGGGACTGCTGGTAAAAAAAGAAATTATTGTGGGGACATGATGTAACCATTTTTAATGAAAAATTTGTAAGTGATTAATTTAAATTGATTTAATGGTTATGATATTTTTATAAAAATTTTATATGTATTTTTGTACAAAAAAACTTATGATGTCGCATACCTATAGCCAAATACCTTATGAAAAATAATTCAGAATATCTTTAAATTATTTTAGACTTGAAATTAATATCTGCCTGTTTTTTAGAGCGTTAAAAGTCAAAGTCAATATAACTTTGTAGCGTTGTCTACCCCTTTGAAATAGACTTCATTAAATGTGCGGGTAAGGTGGCGAAATACGGTGCATAATAAATGGATGGTGGAGATTGAATCTAACGTGAACGAGGAATCCACATGCTCAAATCATGGGTGGCGATTCTGTGCTGCGGCCAACAGAGGCAGAGAGATGCTCCTTTTCAAAACTAGCCCTCCGATTGATCATTGGATAGCTATTATGTAATGTCACGGAAATTCCTGCCCCTCTCACCGGAAAGCAGGCAAGAACCTCTGCTTTTATGGCTGGGGGCATAACTGCTTTTCACGCTATTTATATTCATTTTATTTAATTATTTAATTATTTTTTTACCAGATTATTTAATTATCGATAAAGACGTAGATTCTGGGAGATTATTAGGCCACGTTTTCTGATTTTCTGTGGCTCTAATTTTATTATTATAATGTATGGAATTTGGTTTGAGGATTGAGTGATTTTGTGCGTAATTTCGGTGTTAGTTAGTGTAGATTTTTTAATAATTATAAATTAAAACTCATTACGTTTTGTTGTCAAAATATTTTTTTGATGCATTGGAAAAAATTTTCAAAATATTTTATTAAACATTAAAAATTACGTCATTGGACAAAGGTTTTTTTTAATAAAAAATTTTGAAATAACTAAGTTTTATTTTTGTATTGAAATATTTTAAACACTAAGAAATAAGTTCTTCATTATACAAAACAGTAGGATGAATTTTTCAATTTTTCCACTCTGTCTAACAATAAAAAATTATTCATTCCTATAGGCACTCTTTGATCCCAGATGCTGGCTTTGGTCCTGATGAAGAGAACAAATGCATAGGTCCAAATATTCTTTCTTTTTTAAAATTACCTTTAGGTTTAATTTTTAACACATGAAATTAAAATAATTTTTTACGTTTTATAAGTTAAGGTGATAGATATTTATTTCAAACCTTAAAAATAATTTAAATGTGATCATCACATGATGGCAAGAAAATTAGAACCATAACATTTTTTAAAGTATTCAAAGCACTTGAACAAAAATTTTTTTAGAGTATTCGATGAACGTTAGTGTTTGCAATTCTTTAAAGTGATATTTACAATTTATTTTTACTAAAAATTTGTAAGACCTGATTTTCATTAAATTTATTTATTTATATATTTTTTTTTTCAGAATTGAAGTGCCGTCTCTTATGTTTTTTTTTTTATAATAAAATTTTTGGAAAGAGGTTGAGCTCACCTACGATCCAAGGGTAGGGCGAAATCTCCTTTCCTCCTAGGTCATACCAATGTTGGGCAAGGCGAGCCGTCAATTACTCTCAGGCATTTACCTGAGCACCTAGGAGCTAGGATGCCTCCCCAAGCGTCACGACTGGAACCACAATAAAGTAGTACTCTTCAGGGATCGAACACATACCAACTTAGTTATATGTCTCACCCTTTCACTAACTGAATCCACGGATGATGGGTAAGTGCCGTCTCTTATTTGAAAAGGAACAAGTTGTTGTGGACACTCTGGGGACCAATATATTTGAAATTTGATGGTCAGGATATTAGCCATTCAACTATAAGAGACCCAAAACGTCACACTGTTTGTTTGGAGCAGAAAGGGAGTGGCCCAATGGCTTCATTTAATTCTGATGAATTGGATCATAATTAGCAAGTATTGGGTCAAGTTCAGAAATTAGCAGGACCATCTGACGGTCTGTCGCATGTTAAATTCTTTTAGGTCAATGCTACCAAAAAAAGTCTTCTTTACCAACAAGTATTGATCTAAGTAGAAAGATCTTGAGTACTTTAAAAATCATGTTTCAAGTTTAATCTTTAGAGCAGTGTGTCTGAAGAAAATATTATTGGGAGGGGTTCTCGCCACGACATCTGATAGTACCTTAAGAGATTAGCTTATTATCATTCGGGTAGAAGATATTTTGGACAACCCAGAAAAAAATCTTCTTTTAACGACTAATAAAGTTGGATCTAGTAAAAGAAGTTAGTCCTTTATAGCTCAACGAATTAAGATTTGAATTCTTGTTGGGAGAGTTGACTCACATTTAGTGTCTAACAATGTTTTAAATATGATTGCTTCCAATAAGAGAATACCCGTGCCTAGCATTTGAAGGAAAAAAAAAGCTTCTTTGAACAATCAATCGGGTTGGATTTAACAGAAAAGGTTAGTCTTTCAAAACGTGGTGAACCAGGGTTTTAATCTTCATTAGGAGAGGTGTCCACACTTAGTTTCAAACAATGCTTCAAATAGGACTGCGTTAATAAAAGAATACATATGCTTAGTTTTTTTTTTTTAAAAAAAAAAAGCTTCCTTGAACTCTTTATATGAGTACATGGGAGACATGTGAGAAGAGGTGGTGGGGTGAGGGAATTGGATTCTCTCCATTACCTTCCCATCCTCTTCCCCTTCACTACCCTCCTTTTCTCTTCACAACCATTAGATCAAAACTCCAATGGTCCAGATTTAATGTTTTATAACATTTTATAAAAATAAATATTATGATAAAAAATAGATAAATAAATTTAAACTGTTAAAATCTAATCTGAACAGTTCACAACTACAGATTGTTATTATAGAGCAATTTTTTTAATTTTTTTTATTACAATTGTAAATTGTTCAGACCAGATTTTAACAGTTTAAATTTATTTATTTATTAATTTTTTTAATAACATTATTTTTATAAGATGTTAAATCTGGACCATTGGAATTTTCATCCAATGGTTGTGAAGAGAACAGAAGGATAGTGGAAGGGAAGAGGATGGGAAGTTAGTGGAGAGAATTCAACTCCGTGGGGTGGGACGAAGGCAATTTCAAGTTAAAACGAGGATAATTTTATCCCTGAATTTTTCAATCCCAGGGTAGCTTCAGCAATTCCTCAGTCCGAAGGTACTTCCAGACCCTCCTACCAAACAAGACCATTTAGGCCAATCCCTGTCCCTATCCCTATCCTAACGCCAACCTCTCAATCCCATGTACCATATCCACCTCTCAATCCCATGTACCATATCCGATTATTAATACAAGATTTTATTTAATTTTTATTTTAGTTCTAAATATAAGATCTTAATCTACTTTGTCTCTCATATTTAGATATTTTTTCTCAATATAATCCTTCTAATAATATTAGTTTTAGCCAATATACCTGATTAGTAAGATATTTTAGGAAAGATAACATGTATTTATTACAAGTAACTAACTTAACTTATTTTCTTAATCTCCTCAAATTAGTTAACTAGGTATTATAAATAGGACCGGAGGCAGTACCAAGTAGGGCCACATAATTCCATGGCTATACTCATCTACTTTTGTTGAAACAGCGCCACCACATCCATATTCTGCATATAATTAAATTTACGCAAATATTAAAAAAAAAAATCAAGTTCTTGCTTATAAAACAAATGAAAAACCGGTATAAAAAATGTTTTCTGCAATTATAAGATTATTAAAAAATGGATCTTATATTAAATATTAGAGAGTGCTATTAAATTTCCTACACCAATTGTTTTTTTGCTTTCAACACACTCTTCAAACTCTATGCAACAACAAAAAAATGCACGGGTAGTTTGAACTGATTTTAAGCGGAATAATAACCTTTATTTGGCAATTTGTTCTTGTATTTGTTTGTTTGTTTGTTTAAATTCGTGAGTGGAGGAAAAAAGTGCAGATACAATTTTTAGGACAAGTGGATCCCGTTTTCCAACCATAATACATGGCACAATGTCAACTTCAAAACCATTCAAAGCGATAATAATAGTTAAAGTGTTAGTAGTCTAATTATAATTAAATTGGGATAACTCAGTTATGATGATCAAAATAGTCCTCTACCTCTTGTCTTTTATGAAAGAGTTATTTAATAAATTTGAGCAGATTAAAGCAGTTAGATAAATTAATTAGTTCATTATAATAAATATGACTTAATCTTGAAAACACACCCAATGTAATATTATATTTTATTTATTAGTTTAGATTAGGTGAATTAGTTTGGAAAAAAAACAAATATAATAGATATAAACAAAGTGAATCGATACCTTGTATCTAGTTCTTATTATTCATATGTAAGCTGGTTGAAAAGAATACTATTTAAATAAAAAGTTATTAATTCACAAATGCACAAAACATTCAGAACATATTTATGTATAAAATACACATAATCCAACAAATAAGAGTTATTAAAACACAAATATGACCAACTCTTATTCTTTTTCATTCAAGATGGCATCGATCACTTTAGTTAAAACCGCGGAGAGAAGGAAAAAAAAAATTAAGAAAATTCATGCATCTTGATTACTCTGTTCAAAACTCTTGCCTGGACCAATCACAACATTGATTCACCGATCACCACCGGTTTTTTAATGTACTAAGCACCACCACTTTGCTGACCCTTTATATATACTCCATTGTTTTTACTTCTTTTCTTCACCAAGCAATCACAAAAATGATAGTTATCAATAAGAGCTTCCTTACTGTGTTCTCCTTATTCCTTCTTGTTATCAACTTCACCTTCACCCACGGCGCTAGGTTTTACGTCACAAACAGATGCCCTTACACCGTTTGGGCCGCAGCCGTGCCAGGCGGCGGCCAGCAGCTGAACCCCGGCCAGACGTGGAGCCTTGACGTGGCTGCTGGCACCACCGGTGCTCGCATATGGGGCCGAACTAGTTGCAACTTCGACGGGTCGGGCCGTGGAAGGTGCCAGACCGGCGATTGTGTAGGTCTCCTTAGATGCCAAGCCTATGGGACACCCCCAAACACACTTGCAGAATTTGCCCTAAACCAATACATGAATCTGGACTTCTTTGATATCTCACTTGTTGATGGCTTCAATGTTCCCATGGAGTTTAGTCCGACGTCTAATCGGTGCCGTGGAATCCGGTGCGCCGCCAATATCAACCAGCAGTGCTTAAACGAGTTAAGAGCTCCAGGTGGTTGTAACAACCCTTGCACAGTGTTTAAAACAGATCAATATTGTTGCAATTCTGGGAATTGTGGACCCACTAATTATTCAAGATTCTTCAAGAATAAGTGCCCCGATGCTTTTAGTTACCCTAAGGATAATGCTAGCAGCAAGTTCACTTGCCCAGGAGGAACAACCGACTATAAGGTTGTCTTTTGCCCTTGAATTAGAATATGTACGTCGTACGTTACGTTGTATTGTGTTTTCTCACTCCAAATAAAAGACTCTATGTAATCAGACGTGCGTCAATCTTCCATATCTACGGTGCAAGCACTGGTATATTAATTTGGTGATGAGGTTTCACCAAAAAAAAAAAAAACTTGCTGATGAGGTTATATTAAATTCCCAACCTGTGATTACCTTATCGTGAAATATATGAGTTAAATAACTAATTTAATTTATTAAGTTAGTTATTTATATAAATTTGTGCTAATTTTCCAAAATATCTCTTTGATTCTGGTGCAGTGCTGCATGGGATCATTAAACCATAAATACGATGATTACATCATAAAATCAGACGAACGTTAAAATAGCTTTTGCAAAAATGTATATAAACTACTCTTATTTGAGTTTTAGAAAGGTAAGAAATTTATAATTCATGTAAAAGTTATAATACACTACTTCCTATTTTTCATGTAAGAACTAATTGACTAATTTAAAAATTACTTAAGTTAGTTATTGTAAAAAATACATATTATATTGTTTTTCCTCAAAATATCCTTGTTAATTATGTATATTATTAACTGTAACTATTATTTGATAAAGCCTTTAATATATATAATTACTAGCTATAAGGACTACCTTAAAAAGATAAATAAATATGAGAGACAGTGAATTAGGATATTATATTTAGAACTAATTATTGAATGTCCAATTAGCTCTTATATTAATAATAGAATGTAGTAATTATATTTTATAGAACAATAATATGAATTAGAACTATTCTCTTGGAATTCAGTCTCTACGATTTTAGGTGTTGGTGAATGAAAAAATTGTTTTTGTTATCACAAGGGTTTTAATTGCTAAAGTAGTACAAGTTGTCAATACTTTAATTAAGAAGTTGTTGTCGTTTCATTGGTAGTGATCTTATATAATGTATTGTTGCTCAAATTCTGGCGACGGACAGTGAAGAGATTTTTTTTTTCCCCAATGTAACGATAATTAGATCATTTTACCATTTCAAAATAGTTCATAAAAATTTTAAATTTCATAGAAATAAAATTTCGAGGAACCATTTTAAGATTATGATGTTTTGGTGGACCTTGTTAGCGTACCTTTATCCTATGGTTTTTCTATGATTAATAATTAATGCTTCTAGAACCTGAAAATGGAGAGAAATTACCGTGTTTCAAAAATGGGTAGGCCAAGAAGGTGGCTTTTAATTACGTCCAAATGTTGGGTTAAAATTCAATCAAATAGTTGTTGCTCCATTCTTGCTCAATCAAGATTTTTTCCTCCTTTTTGCAACCAGACAACTAGCATATATATATATATAATTAATTAATTAAAAATAGGATAAAGATGCATCCAACTACTTGTTCTTATTTTCCAAGGATACTCAGCACTCCGATTTTTTTTTAAATACCGTATCCAGCACTATGACATATCTTAAATGTTGCATAATTCTCATATCTTATCATATTAGTTTGAGAAAAAATATATTAGGAAATGATTAAAATGATGATTTTGTTATTATCATAACCATTAACCACAAGATCCATCACACAATCTCAAGCTTAACCATAAGGAAAAGAAATTGCCCATAAGTTTCCCGCAAGAAAATTAAACACAAAGAGGTTTAAAAAATTCATATTTATAAGTTAAACCTGAATAATGATAACAAGTCAAATTTTCATATTTATAAGTGGAGTTGTGTCTTTTATAAGTCAACTTTAAAAAAAAATGATTTTTTTTGGGTACGTCTACCCTGTATTCCTGCCTCAGAACTACATATAATTTTGCCTAACAATAAATATTGCTTTGGTTCCTCCTTCTTCGTGTAATATGCTGCCGGGGAAATATTACCATGAAATGGCTTCACCATGTTCCTTTTGGTCATTCATGGAAACTATGAAGAGTGTATTATTAAGATTTTTTTTTTTGGCTAAGCATAGGTATCTCTTTATTAGAGAGGTTAGCATTCATGTTCAAGACACTGTCATGCACTAAACATAGACATATTTCTTAGTAAGAATTTAAATATTAATTCTTTATATTGTGAGGAGCTAGTTTTTTCCGCTAGATCCCATCTCATTAGTTAGCAAGAAGCTGTCGTTTACCCACATTGAAATATATATAATTTATATTAAGCTATTCAAAGCGATAGAAAACAAGCCAAATTAAATTCATCTCATCATTTATCATATACCTTTTGTTTTCCATTCTGAGCACATTTCTCACACTCAACACACAAATAATTCAAGAATAATGAACGCTTAACACTTAAAAACTGAGGGAAAAAATTTCCATATAGCATGAAAATTTAGTTAATCTCGTTTATTCTTTTTATTTCTTAAAAATTAACTAATCATATATAAATAATTACACTGGATGGTGAGAGGATAAATTAATTAATTAGAGGCAAGATACGTACTACCTCATTAACCCCGAATTATTCCTCCCAAGTTGAATATTTTTCTTCCCTAGGGATTAGCGGATGAGCACCCAAAAATTGGTCAAATAGTAAAACCGATTTTATTAAATAAAATTAATTTTTATTAATCGGGGACTGTCCACTGCAAATTACTTTTTGCAGCACTACTAACCCACCAATTCATGATCAATATAGTCATAATTATAAAGCTAAGCAATTAAGCAGCCTTCCTTATTTACAATTGTCGATTCTTTGAATTATTGTTTAAAGTTGTAGTCATTTTTCACTTCCATTTTTAAATGTTTAAAGAAGGGGTATTTCTACATTAATTGGAAGACTTAGGTCCTATTTGGAACAGCTTATAAGTAGCTTTTTAATGGTAATTTACAGAATACAAGGCAAGTATGTGAGAGTAGTTTTGTCTCAACTTATGTAAAACGTGCTTATAGGAGATTTCTTAAGCTCTTCCAAACAGGCACTTAGTTATGCGAAGTGAAGGATGATTTAATAAAGAAATAAATATCTCACTATGTCCATATGCATTAATGCCGATAAAATAGTAACCTCAATTATGTGACTGACGTAAAACATTCCTTTTTTTTTCCCCTTCCTTTTTTATGTTGTTTGTCTAACCGATCAACATAAATTTTGGACAAAAATTACTACGTTTTTATACAACTATCCTCTACTAATTGATGCAAAAAAGTCTTATCTAACTAATATAGAAAGTACCATCTACAGTAGTAGTTGCAATATTTTTGGTTGTGGCGACGGATTGTTTGCTATGATTACTGTTATCAAACTCACGAGTTCATTTTTGAATTTAACGTTTTTACATGGACTCATGTCAATGTTTATGTTCTATTATGCCCTAAAGTTATATAGTACAACAAATGTTATTATTTTTCTTTCAACATTTTTTTTCGTCACAACATTATTGATCGAAATAGACTTTAAAACTCACAGAATTCTATTCAAAAGAGTGAAAGATCAGAATTTGATCTGTAAACTTATGTAAGAAGGCAGGCAACAAGAACATAGTAAAACGAGTTGAAACAATCCAAAGACAAAAGTCAACTAAAACTCCCCAAGTCTCTATGGTTTTATTACGCATCTGGTTCGAGTTAGCTAGCTAGTGAGATTATTTGCAAGTAACTCCCGCAAAATTTTGTAGATATTTATACATAATGTTCACTCTACAACAAAAATACAAATATTTGATGGTTATTTTTTATCATAATTATCGATTATAAACCATCAAATGTGTAAGCATCGTACATTCACATGGCAAATAACCCTCAAATATTTGTGAAAATATTTGACAGTAAAACCGCCAAGTATTTTAACGTATTAATCATCTTCTTGTATTAAATACTTAATGATTATTGAAAATAGCTGTCAAGTATTTGCCAATCAATACTTAACGGTTATTGACAATAACGGTCAATGTGGGTAAACAAATAAAAAAAAATATCTCAAGTTCCTTAATGATTTTTAATCTAATTGATTTTGTGAACTTTAATGGAAATAATATATATTTTAATTCCATTTTTTTAACCACGCATGGATACAAAATTGACCTGAGTTAGAAATTAATGGCCGTGGGGAGAGAGATAAGATAACCAATATCTGCAGATTACCATCACATCGTTATAAACACTATCTTTTTAGTACATACCACATCAATGGTTCGTGAAAACCAAGACCTAGCTTGACAATATCCGCGTGTTTTAATTTTTTTTTAATGCAAGGGAATATAATGATGGAGAATATAATGGAGTGTAATGCTGATTATCATGGGTTTGTTTGATGCTACCTGCCGTACTTAATATAAGAGCTTATTTAACTTTTATTTTGGTCTTAAATATAAAATTCTAATTTATTTTTTTCTTATATTTATTTATTTTTCATAAGATAATTCTTATAATAATAGTAGTTTTAAATTTTAATTAATATATTTGATTAGTAAGGATATTTTAAAAAAGACAACACCTATTTATTATAAATAATTAATTTAACTAATTTTCTTAAAATATTACTAATTTAAAGTAGTATGTTTACGTTAAATTCTTATGCAACCTTTCGGTTGTCACTACATGGAGTGATAATACGGGGGTCAACTGACATGATGTTGATTGGCTCATGACGGATTGAACCTATGCGGTGCGGGTTAAACGGTATGTTTGTAGGTGGGTTGGGTTTTAGCCATCCCTAACCTGCCTTAATGAGTTGGTGGAAGTACTACCGAGAATTTCTACCTACATGTGAACTTGTATCATTGAAAATATACCCACTCCGTCCCTGTTTGTCAGGAACAATCTCTTTCATATAGTGGTTGTCCTTAAATATAAGAAACAAACCTTTTTATCTAAAATTTTAAACTTATCTTTTCACTTTTATTTTTATTAAATATATGCCACTTATTATCTATTTACACTAAGTTTTTACTCACGATCTCTTATGTACTCGCTTTATAGACAAATGTATAATTTAAAAAAATATGTATTTAACGTATTTATTGCTTTTAATTAAATTTAACATTTTGAAGATTTTGAAAGCTGTTTATTATAATAAGAGACTGAAGGAGAAATTAATTCTCAGCTTATGAGTAATACAATTGGGCTTAATGATATATGTGTTTATCCATAAACTTGGATTGATGTCTTTATTTTTATTGTGGTCGTCTTGTCGTCATAGCTTCTTCAACCCCTTAAGCTTCTACATAAGTAGTATTTTTACGGTAAATTCTTATGCAACCCTTCAGTTATCAGTACGTGGGCTGATAATCACTACTATAAAAAGTTAAATAAGTAGCACATGTTTTGTAGCTCTTTTTCGAACAAGTGCTACAGCTCCTATTTATATTTATATTTTTAACAAATATTAAACATTTGTAGTAGGTTTTTGAGAAAGCGCTACAGCAAACTATAAGTCTTTTGTAGCACTTCTTTAAAAATATACTGCTGGTGTTATATATATATTTTTTATTTGTTAAAAACATTAAACAGCTGTAGCCCTTTTTTAAAAAAACGCTACAACAGGTTATAAATCTTTTGTAGTACTTATTTAAGAATGTGTTACAGGTGTTATATATTTTTTATTATTTTTTAAAAACATTAAATAACTATAGTGCTTTTTTAAAAAAGTACTATGATAGACTATAAGTCTTCAACGGCTTTAATGCGGACCAATTCATGGGTTGTGAGTTTGTTTGTGACGAGTTGAACCCATACAGCACAAGTTAAAAGGTTCGTTTGTATGAACATTGACTTGCCTTGGTGAGATGACTTTACTTTATTTTTTATTTTTTATTTTTAAATATTTTTTCCTTATGTAATATAAAAATATATAACGAAATTTTTGTTTTCCTTCAACATATTTGGTTGAAAGCATCAAATAAATGATATAGATATTTTTTAGTTTTTTATATAAGACATAACATATAATACTACCTCCTGTCTTTAATTAATACAAGATTTCATTTGAATTTTATTTTGGTTCTAAATATAAGACTCCAATCCACTTTGTTTCTTATATTTATGTATTTTTTAAGGTAGTCCTTTGAATAATAGTAGTGCTAGCCAATATACTTTATTAGCAAGGATATTTTAAAAAAGATAGTGCTTATTTATTACAAATAACTAATTTAACTTATTTTCTTAATTTACTTAAATTAGTCAACTAGCTCTTATATTTAAAATTATAGCTAATTCTATAATTATAAATTTATAATCATTAATAAAAATAAAAAATAAAAAATAAAATGCGAGTTAGCTCTTGCGAGCTAACTCATGACAAGTTGCGGGCTTGATGGTGGGTTAAAAATGCTTACTTATTGCGAGTTGGATTTTAACCAATTCTAACCCCCTAATCTTCGATGGGTTAGACCTGCAGCTCAATTTTCTTCTTGTATACCAGTTAAGGAAGTGGAGCTGAACAAAACGGGGAGCGATGGGTGCGAAATGAGGGAGACAACAATGGCTGATGAGTGACGGAATACATCATGTCTTAATCTCAAGAGTCAAGTTTATGTGTTTTATTAAGTTTAATTCATTGTTTGTCCAGTCAATATAATATGTTATGATCAATGGTCAATAGTTATTATACTATAGTTAATAGCTAATATCTGTTAAAGCTAGTGCCTTGCATCAAAATTTTCTTAAACTTGTAACAAAATTGTAAACCAAAAATGAAAAGAATGGATAAATGCTACTACCTCCGGTTCTTAACATAATAACCAGACTAATTTGAGTAGATTAAAAAAATTAGTTAAGTTAGTTATTTATAATAAATAAGTATTGTCATTCTTAAAATACCCTTACTAATCATGTTTATTAGTTAGAATTGTCATTTGATGAAATTTTTAACATCTATAACTACTATAATGATTACTTTAGAAAATAGATAAATATGAAAGAGAAAGTAGATTGGGGTCTTATAATTAAAACCGAATTAAATTTCAAGCTAACTTTTATATTAAAAAGCGGAGGTAGTAATCTGTTGTGATTAACACCTATTAAATTGTAGTTAATAATTAATTCATTGTTTGTACAATCAAAGCTTGATAGGCTTCTTATATATTACCACATTCGACTCTTAATATAAAAGTTAGATAAATAATTTATAAATATTAAAAATGAATTAAATTAGTTATTTGTAATAATAAATGCTGTCTTTTCTAAAATATTTTCATTAATCATATGTATTTGAAGTACTTTTTAACAGTAACTTCTTACGCAATCACTATACAATTACTTGAGAGTAAAATAAATAAATATTAAAGACAAAATAGATTACATTTTATATTTAAAATTAAATTAAATCTCCGATTAGTTCCTATATTTAGGAGGTTATATTTTGTATTATTTTACTAAGATGCTTTAGTTTTAACTAACTGCTAAGAAATGCGTGGCAGCTGGTGCTAACTTCGGCCTTGGACTGATTTGGCATTTGTTAAATAGTGGGGATTGATTGGGGCTTACGCATTTTAAAAAGAGAGATTTTTCTTTCTCTCTCCGTTTTTTTTTTTTTTTGTTCATCACAATTCGTTTCAGAGTTTCAGAGGCATAATCTAATTATTTCAAATCTTAGCTATCCTCTTTCAATTCTATCCAAACATGTGGACGGATCACACAAGCAGGATAATTTTTTTAAATAGATGTGAATTTTTTACGCTACCCAGACAAAGAATTTTTAATTTTAAATGTGAGATTTTATATATAAAATTCAAATCACGTTACCTAAAAGAATTTATATGAATGCATCATCGCCGATTCATTGAACATGTGACCGTTTTTTTTAAATAAGAAAGCTTTTATGTGGAGTCCACAGCAGCAGATCTAGACGAAAGTGATAGATGTTGATTTTGTTTTTTAAAAAAATAATAAGCACATGAATGAAATAAATAAGAAAAATCTTTACCTGTCAACATCAGTATCAAAGATAATTCCAAGATCAGCTTCATTATCAAGAACCACCTGTGTTATGGCTTTCATTGCTGTCTTATCTTCTGGGTTAGGGATATGATTTGGAAACAAGCCTGAACACAAAACATGGAGTTAAATTTTGACTACAATACAGAGCTCAAATCAATCCCCAAGAGATAGATATTACCATCTGGCTCCAAAAATAGACTTTCAGTAGTAATTGCACCCAGTGGTTCAAGAACTTTAGCCTGATTAATCATTGATGAAATGTATGAATTTCTTATGTGGATGTTATGCATAAGATAAAAGGAATTTATGTGGATGCTATGCATAAGATTCAAGCTAAGTGGTCATAATGGAGGAAGGCAATGAGAGCCATTTATGATTGCAATGTACCTCCTAAGCTTAAAGGAAGTTTTATTTAATAGCTATAAAGTTAGCAACGTTATATGGCAGTGAATATTGGGCATTAAAAGGATAACAAGATCAAAAAAATTAAGATAGTGGAGAAAAGGATGTTGAGATGGATGTACAATCATACAAGAAAAAAGAAGATCCGCAATGACTGCTTACAAAGAAAAGTTGGCATGGCATCTATACCAAAAAAGATGGAAAGAAATCGTTTAAGGTGGTTTAAATATGTGCAAAGAAGCATGATAGTCAGTGAGGAAAGTTGAGCAAATAGCTTTTAGCCTTATGAAAAGACGTAGAAGGAGACTGGAAAAAATACCAAAGAAATCTCTTGGTGAAAGGTATATATGAAGAGTTGATTTTTGATAGAGCATAATGATGTAATGTAATCCATATAGCCATCTTCATTTAACAAGATAAGGTTTGTTGTGGTTGTTTTTAGCCCTCCTATTGTTTCGTCTGATTTCACTTTCCCAATCTGAGGCTTAGGAGTAACGCAGTTAGTGCTTCGCAAGAGCAGTGATTGTTGCGATCCAACATCCACCCCTTGTCTTCCTCCCGTCAGATTTCAAAAAAGATTGTGTGTGAATGTCATAGGCACTTCTAAACACTATCAATTTGTCCGTAGAAAACTACATGTTTGTTAATGGTTTAATGAGTATATATTTTGTTCCTTTAGTTTGCAAGTTCATTTTGATGGATCTTTCTGACATAAATGCCTTAATACTCAAAATATTATTTGAAAAAGAACAAGGAGATAATAAAGACCATTTACCGCAAAAAATCCTCCTCCTCCATTGCCTGCGTCCACAACTATGTGGAATCCCTCCAATGGCTTCTCTGTGGATTGATAATATCACGCGATAGTTAGTGAACAATACATATAGGGAGAAAAAATTGGCAAACCAGAGAAGTACTTACAACACCATAAAGAGTCTCTAGAGGCAAAGAGTCTCTTTTCTTATCTCCACTTCATTTAAGAACTTAATATCTATATCTCCTAAATATACTTACTGTCATGCAGTATTTCAGGGAATTCATACCTACGTTTCCAGCCGCTTTACGAACTGCCTTCACCAAATCAGATGTATACACAGCCATGTAATCAACTTTCTTAATGGATTTTGAAGCCTTTCCCTCCGTATTCATCAAACTCTCTTTTGTAAATTTTGTGTATATGTCTGCAGCTCGCTCTAAGATGTCTGTAATGTCAGCCTTCCCAAGCCCACCAGAGTTTGTGAAAAATTTAAATCCATTCCTGTTGAAAGGCAGATGACTTGCTGTTCATAAACATGAAAATTTATAATCAGTGGATGTAATAATATTAAAAGGTGATGTGTACATGAAACTACTTTAGTTACCACAATCCAGATAGAAATTTACTCTAGAATGTAGTTTGCACCACACACACAGTAGTTAACGGGAAAGTGTCAAATCATGCTTGCAGAGTTTGTATTAAATATTCAACCTAACAGCTTGAGTTCTTGTCATGAACTAAAAGTTTGTCTTACCATAGTTAATTTTTGTAAGTTTTTAAAAGCTTAACTATTTTTCCTCTTCCTTATTTTCCTTTTGGTGTCAGATCCTTGTTCGTAACCCTTAAAACTTCAACAGAGAGGCAGATGCTGTTGGCTGTGCATCTCTACACTCGAAGCCAAAAAGGATTTCAAGCAACAAAGCATGTTAAAGGTTCTTATGGCATTCCTGCGATTCTGTCTAACAACTCAAACTTTTATGTTTGATGGTTCCTAAACAATAGGACAAGATTTCCATTACCTTGTCCAAAGTTTTAAAAAGTTGAAGAAGATTAAATGCATGTAATTGATTGGGGTATTTTGGGAAACATAATATTTATTTATTACAAATAACTAACTTAATTAATATTGTTAAATTAGTTATCTTGCTCTCATATTAAGGATTGACTGCAGTATTAAGTAAGGGGGAGATAGTATTGTGCATATGTTGTTAACTCGGTTACCGAAATGCAGACGCAGGCACAAAGCGTTTTCATAAGCTGCAAACTCAATGGGGCATTCCAAAGTTCATCGACCTCGAGTCGTTCGAGGACCCTTCAAATGGATTTTTGATTGGGGATGCCTGCGTTTTGGGAGCCGAAATCTTTGTGATCAAGCCTCCATCCAAACAAGAATGCCTGTCAATTATAGAAGAACCTCCTCTTCTTTCTTATAGGTGGAGATTCGACAATTTTTCAAGAGCTAATCTAGAAAAGTACGAGTCTGCACTTTTCTTTGCTGGGGACTACAAATGGTATGAAACACTAATGCTTCCTAACCTCTTGGCCAATCGCCTACTAACGTTTTTGATGGAATATTGGTTATTATATGCTCGAGTTTGAGTCCCTAATGTGCTCTCTCCTAATATTTTCTTGTTTTGGGTAATGTGACAATCTTCAAAATGTGGTTTTTTTAAAATTAAATTTTAAGTGATATTGCGATATCTGGCGATGATAAAATGGTGCAATTATGAATCTTTAACAATTTTTCAAAGAAATTAAATCGGCATACGTACCGCACAATTTCATCAGCATAAAATATTAAAATATCACTCATTTCATATGAAACATAATTATGAAGAGAAGATTGAGGTATGTTGGTGCCTTATAAAAGAGTATAAGATTAGAGGGAGGTAATCCAAGCCCTTATTGATTTAATCCTTACCCAAAAAAAAAAAAAACAAGAGGTTAATTAATATGGGTCCTCTTCTCATGAGTTTCAAAAAGTTCTGGGATTTGCCTGCCATCCCTTAAAGAAGGATTTACTTGCTTACCTTTAATGAGATTTGTTCTCTCTTTTTGTTGATTAATAAAAGTTACATTATCTTCATAATTCCTTTTCCTAAATCATATTTTAAATGCATGAAATATCTTATTTTGGTATTATTGCTGCAGGAAACTCGTTGTCTACCCTAATGGGATGCATGAGGGCAAAGGCAATAGTATCTCACTGTTTCTGACCATAGACACCTCGTCAATTCCATCCAACACTAAATTATATGTGCACTGCATTTTGCGTGTCAAGGACCAAATCAAGGGGCGCCATGCCGAAACAAAATGTGAGGTCCACAACTAAATAAATTTTGTTTTATACTATCTCCGGTTCTTAATACAATAGTTATATAACTAATTTGAGAATATTAAAAAAATTAGTTAAATTAGTTATTTGTCAGAACTATGTATTCATCTTTTTAAACTATCATCTTTAATCATATACATTACATCGTTAGAATCATTTCTTGATAAGAATCTCTTTTAATCGATAAGAATATTTTAAGAAAAGTTAGTAAATAAAGTGAATTAAGGTTTTATCTTTAGAATCAAACCCAACCCTCAAACTAGTTTTTATATTAATAATCAGAGAAGTAGCGTTGATATTTTTAGTAAAGAATATTTTAGTAAAGTTTCTTATTAAATATTTTATTGATAAAAAGGGTCTGATAATTTTTTATACACATAAATCACTGTTATTCTACAGAGTACTGGCGCTCTAATTTAGGTTATCCTTATCAATAAAACTTTTGACATGTAGGAGATTTTTAAATCAGATTTCTCTAAAAATTTACAGAGTCGCATGATGTATTTTATTTTAATTTAATAGTTCAAATTTATTGTGGGGACTGCTGGTAAAAAAAGAAATTATTGTGGGGACAAGATGTAACCATATTTAATGAAAAATTTGTAAGTGATTAATTTAAATTGACTTAATGGTTATGATATTTTAATAAAAATTTTATATGTATTTTTGTACAAAAAAAACTTATGATGTCGCATACCTATAGCCAAATACCTTATGAAAAATAATTCAGAATATCTTTAAATTATTTTAGACTTGAAATTAATATCTACCTGTTTTTTACAGCGTTAAAAGTCAAAGTCAATATAACTTTGTTGCGTTGTCTACCCCTTTGAAATAGACTTCATTAAATGTGCGGGTAAGGTGGCGAAATACGGTGCATAATAAATGGATGGTGGAGATTGGAGCTAACGTGAACGAGGAATCCACATGCTCAAATCCTGGGTGGCGATTCTGTGCTGCGGCCAACAGAGGCAGAGAGATGCTCCTTTCCAAAACTAGCCCTCCGATTGATCATTGGATAGCTATTATGTAATGTCACGGAAAGCCGAGACATATTCCTGCCCCTCTCACCGGAAAGCCTACTTCTTCTCCCATCCTCTTCCTTTCCATTATCTTTTTTAGCCCTTCATAATCATTGGATCAAAACTTCAATAGTTCAGATTTAATATTTTACAATATTTTATAAAAATAAATATAATTATAAAAATAGATAAATAAATTTAAACTGTTAAAATCTAATTTGATCAGCTCATATCTACAGGTTGTTATTACAAGCAAATTTTTTTCAATCTTTTTTATTACAGTTGTTAACTGTTCAGACAAGATTTTAACAATTTAAATTTATTTATTTATTTTAATAATATTATTTTTATAAGATGTTAAATCTGGACTATTGAAATTTGGATCTAATGATTGTGAAAGGAAAAAGAAGATAGTGGAGGGGAAGAGAATGGAAGAAGAAGTGGAGAGAATCCAAATCCCTGCTTTTATGGCTGGGGGCATAACTGCTTTTCACGCTATTTATATTCATTTTATTTAATTATTTAATTATTTTTTTACCAGATTATTTAATTATTGATAAAGACGTAGATTCTGGGAGATTATTAGGCCACGTTTTCTGATTTTCTGTGGCTCTAATTTTATTATTATAATGTATGGAATTTGGTTTGAGGATTGAGTGATTTTGTGCTTAATTTCGGTGTTAGTTAGTGTAGATTTTTTAATAATTATAAATTAAAACTCATTACGTTTTGTTGTCAAAATATTTTTTTGATGCATTGGAAAATTTGTCAAAATATTTTATTAAACATTAAATATTACGTCATTGGACAAAGGTTTTTTTTAATAAAACAAATTTGAAATAACTAAGTTTATTTTTGTATTGAAATATTTTAAGCACTAAGAAATAAGTTCTTCATTATACAAAACAGTAGGTTGAATTTTTCAATTTTTCCACTGTCTAACAATAAAAAATTATTCATTCCTATAGGCACTCTTTGATCCCAGATGCTTGCTTTGGTCCTGATGAAGAGAACATATGCTTAGGTCCAAATATTCTTTCTTTTTTAAAATTACCTTTAGGTTTAATTTTTAACATGTGAAATTAAAATAATTTTTTACGTTTTATAAGTTAAGGTGGTAGATATTTATTTTAAACCTTAAAAATAATTCAATTGTGATCATCACATGATGGCAAGAAAATTAGAACCATAAAATTTTTTAAAGTATTCAAAGCACTTGAAAATTTTTTTTAAGAGTATTCGATGAACCTTAATCTTTGCAATTATTTAAATTGATATTTACAATTTATTTTTACTAAAAATTTGTAAGACCTGATTTTCATTAAATTTATTTATTTATATATATTTTTTTCAGAATTGAAGTGCCGTCTCTTATTTGAAAAGGAACAAGTTGCTGTGGACACTCTGGGGACCAATATATTTGAAATTTGATGGTTAGGGTATTAGTCATTCAACCATAAGAGACCCAAAACGTCACACTGTTTGTTTGGAGCAGAAAGGGAGTGGCCCAACGGCTTCATTTAATTCTGATGAATTGGATCATAATTAGCAAGTATTGGGTCAAGTTCAGAAATTAGCAGGACCATCTGACGGCCTGTCGCATGTTAAAAATTGCTCCCATTCTTTTAAGTCAATGCTACCAAAAAAATTCTTCTTTACCAACAAGTATTGATCTAAGTAGAAAGATCTTGAGTACTTTAAAAATCATGTTTCAAGTTTAATCTTTAGGGCAGTGTGTCTGAAGAAAATATTATTGGGAGGGGTTCCCGCCACGACATCTGATAGTACCTTAAGAGATTAGTTTCTTATCATTCGGGTGGAAGATATTTTGGACAACCCAGAAAAAAATATTCTTTTAACGACTAATAAAGTTGGATCTAGTAAAAGAAATTAGTCCTTTATAGCTCAACGAATTAAGATTTGAATTCTTGTTGGGAGAGTTGACTCACATTTAGTGCCTAACAGTGCCTTAAATATGATTGCTTCTAATAAGAGAATATCCGTGCCTAGCATTTAAAAAAAAAAAAGCTTCTTTGAACAATCAATCGGGTTGGATTTAACAGAAAGGGTTAGTTTTTCAAAACGTGGTGAACCAGGGTTTTAATCTCCATTAAGAGAGGTGTCCACACTTAGTTTCAAACAATGCTTCAAATATGATTGCCTTAAAAAAGAATACATATGCTTAGTTTAAAAAAAAAAAAAAAAAAGCTTCCTTGAACGCTTCAGATGAGTACATGGGAGACATGCGAGAAGAGGTGGTGGGGTGAAGGCAATTTCAAGTTAAAACGAGGATAATTTTGTCCCTGAATTTTTCAATCCCAAGGCAGCTTCAGCAATTCCTCAGTCCGAAGGTACTTCCAGACCCTCCTACCAAACAAGACCATTTAGGCCAATCCCTGTTCCTATCCTAACGCCAACCTCTCAATCCCATGTACTATATCCGATTATTAATATAAAATTTTATTTAATTTTTATTTTAATCTTACATATAAGATCTTAATCTACTTTGTCTCTTATATTTAGATATTTTTTTTAATATAATCCTTCTAATAATATTAGTTTTAACCAACATACCTGATTAGTAAGATATTTTAGGAAAGATAACATGTATTTATTACAAATAACTAACTTAACTTATTTTCTTAATCTCCTCAAATTAGTCAATTAAGTCTTATAAATAGTACCGGAGGCAGTACCAAGTAGGGCCACATAATTCCATGGCTATACTCATCTACTTTTGTTGAAACAGCGCCACCACATCCATATTCTGCATATAATTAAATTTACGCAAATATAAAAAAAAAATCAAGTTCTTGCTTATAAAACAAATTATAAACCGGTATAAAAAATGTTTTCTACAATTATAAGATTATTAAAAAATGGATCTTATATTAAATATTAGAGAGTGCTATTAAATTTCCTACACCATTGTTTTTTTTTTTTTTGCTTTCAACACACTCTTCAAACTCTATGCAACAACAAAAAAATGCACGGGTAGTTTGAACTGATTTTAAGCGGAATAATAACCTTTATTTGGCAATTTGTTCTTGTATTTATTTGTTTGTTTGTTTAAATTCGTGAGTGGAGGAAAAAAGTGCGGATACAATTTTTAGGACAAGTGGATCCCGTTTTCCAACCATAATACATGGCACAATGTCAACTTCAAAACCATTCAAAGCGATAATAATAGTTAAAGTGTTAGTAGTCTAATTATAATTAAATTGGGATAACTCAGTTATGATGATCAAAATAGTCCTCTACCTCTTGTCTTTTATGAAAGAGTTATTTAATAAATTTGAGCAGATTAAAGCAGTTAGATAAATTAATTAGTTCATTATAATAAATATGACTTAATCTTGAAAACACACCCAATGTAATATTATATTTTATTTATTAGTTTAGATTAGGTAAATTAGTTTGGAAAAAAACAAATATAATAGATATAAACAAAGTGAATCGATACATTGTACCTAGGTCTTATTATTCATATGTAAGCTGGTTGAAAAGAATATTATTTAAATAAAAAGTTATTAATTCACAAATGCACAAAACATTCAGAACATATTTATGTATAAAATACACATAATCCAACAAATAAGAGTTATTAAAACACAAATATGACCAACTCTTATTCTTTTTCATTCAAAATGGCATCGATCACTTTAGTTAAAACCGGGGAGAGAAGGGAAAAAAAAAATTAAGAAAATTCATGCATCTTGATTACTCTGTTCAAAACTCTTGCCTGGACCAATCACAACATTGATTCACCGATCACCACCGGTTTTTTAATGTCCTAAGCACCACCACTTTGCTGACCCTATATATATACTCCATTGTTTTTACTTCTTTTCTTCAACAAGCAGTCACAAAAATGAGTGTTATCAATAAGAGCTTCCTTACTGTGTTCTCCTTCCTTTTTGTTATCAACTTCACCTTCACCCATGGCGCTAGGTTTGACGTCACAAACAGATGCCCTTACACCGTTTGGGCGGCAGCCGTGCCAGGCGGCGGCCAGCAACTGAAACCCTGCCAGACGTGGAGCCTCGACGTGGCTGCTGGCACTACCCGTGCTCGCATATGGGCCCGAACCAATTGCAAATTCGACGGGTCGGGCCGTGGACGGTGCCAGACCGGCGATTGTGGAGGTCTCCTTAGATGCCAAGCCGATGGGACACCCCCAAACACACTTGCAGAATTTGCCCTAAACCAATACATGAATCTGGACTTCTTTGATATCTCACTTGTTGATGGCTTCAATGTTCCCATGGAGCTTAGTCCGACGTCTAATCGGTGCCGCGGAATCCGGTGCGCCGTTGACATCAACCGGCAGTGCTTAAACGAGTTAAGAGCTCCAGGTGGTTGCAACAACCCTTGCACGGTGTTTAAAACGGATCAATATTGTTGCAATTCTGGGAATTGTGGACCCACTAATTATTCAACATTCTTCAAGGATAAGTGCCCCGATGCTTATAGTTACCCTAAGGATGATGCTGCCAGCGTTTTCACTTGCCCAGGAGGAACAACCAACTATAAGGTTGTCTTTTGCCCCTTGAATTAGAATATGTGCGTCGTACGTTGTGTTGTGTTTTCTCACTCCAAATAACCACTATCTTTTTAATGTATACCACATCAATGGTTTGTAAAATATCCGCTGTGTTTTAATTTTTTTTTTTTAATGCAAGGGAATATAATGATGGAGAATATAATGGAGTGTAATGCAGATTATCATGGGTTTGTTTGATACTACCTGCCGTACTTAATACAATAGCTTATTTAATTTTTATTTTGGTCTTAAATATAAAATTTTAATTTATTTTATTTCTCATATTTATTTATTTTTTACAAGATAGTTCTTATAATAATAATAGTTTTAACCAATATATTTGATCAGTAAAAAATATTTTAAAAAAGACAACACCTATTTATTATAAATAACTAATTTAACCAATTTTTTAATCTATTCAAATTAGTTAACTAGCTCTTATAATAAGGACCGAACGTACTATAACAGTGGAAATATTGAAACAAAATTAATTTTCTATATTTATTTTAGCGCTCTTAAAAGTGAAAAGACCATAACGGCCTCACAAAATCCCCCCCCCCTTTTTCCTTCCATTCGATCTACCATAAAAATTATGGTTTCTTTCCCCTCTTCCCTTCAATCTTCCTTTCCCCAGCCGCCATAACATAATTAACCCCACCCACGCACACTCCGAAATCAATCAATTAAAAAAAATAAAAAATGCAAAACACAGAATCACATTGCGAACTAAAAAAATAAATTATTCATAAGACCACATTTGCAATAAATTCATGATGATGAAATCACAGTGGGAGAGGAAAGACAAAGGTGGGGCTGGTGGGTCTCACAGATTTTAGTCTAATTAACGACCTTCAAATTTAGGTGGGAGGAAGATGAAGAAAATTTAGGTGGTGATCGATAAAGGCAAAGGGAGGAGTAAGAGTGGCAGCGATTTATAGGGATGAAAAGGGTGACAACGAAGGCAGAGAGGTGTCGGAGGTAGTTGACGAGGCCGACGACAAAGGCAGGGGGCAGAGGAAGGAGGCGATGAAGGTGAGGTAGAAGGAGAGGGAGCAATAATCACGAAGGTAAGAATTAAGGAATATGAATAAGGATATGAGTGTCTTTTAACATGTGATGTAATCCACATTCATGAGTTTCAAACGTATAATTCTAATGCACATGAGATTATGATTACATATAATTAATGTCATTTCCTTCCCATTATGTATAAACCCAAGTAAACATACACAATAGAATCGATAAATATATATGTAGAGAAGATCAAACCAAACAGGCTATAAAAGTTTATCTGAGTTAGATCTTGATAATGCAAAAAGGATACAACAAATTGCTTGAAGCCCAAAAAGCATTTACAAACATTGTTTTATCATTGAGTTTCACATCAATAATAGGATCCAAAGCTGTATTATAGATAAATTGTTTCTTTATCAACTGGACTAATCCTACTTAATAATATATGTTAATAGTTCTCATCTCTATAAGAAGGAGAACACAAGTTTAAATCCCAAAACACTTCCAGTCCAATAGAGATTAGTTTCAAGTTTAAAGTGATTTAAGAAGACTTTGAGTTCACACAATATATATTTATAGAACTAATAGTTTTTTAACCCGTGAAATGACTTTAACATGATGACACATAATTTGTTGATAGAATTCTTTTAATAACAAAATCTACCTATATAAATCGATATGTGAAATATTAGGCGATAACCAAAACAAAGTGATGCACCACATTATTCACACACTATGAGAAGTGAAACTCAATGCAACACATAGAAAGAAGGTAACATTTATGAATTATTACCTGGCATCCGATTTTTAATATAAGAGCTAGCTGACTAATTTGAGTAGATTAAGGAAACTAGTTAAGTTAGTTATTTGTAATAAATAGTAGTTGTCTTTTCTAAAATATTCTTGTTGATCAAGTGTATTGAATAAAATTATTATTATTACAAAGACTACTAGATAAAGACGAGAAATAAAATAGATTAAACTCTTATATTTATGATCAAAATAAAAGTTAAATGAACTATTATATTAAGAACGGGAGGTAGTAGCACTTATTTTCAATATAAATTACTTATTTATCTTTAATATCGTTTTGCAAGCGAAAAAAATGTAGAAAAACAAGAGTGAATGTCTAGTGATATCGCAGGATTATCGTCATCCTACTCGAGATGGTATTTTATGTACAGTTGAGCAAATGGAAGATATTTTAGGGCAATATCGTGACTAGACTAGCACAATATCGAGCCCCACTTCCATGGCATCAGGCCTGTTGCATCACTTTGATAAAATCATCATCGTCAAAAATTTCAGAACAACCCAGCCTGATAAACCCTATATACCCCACGTTGATATCTCTTTTCTTCACAAACCAGTCGCCTTCCCTAGCTCAAAAAATGGCACTCATCATCAAAAGTCACCTCCTGGTTTTACTATTCCTTCTAGCTCTCATCAACTTCACCTTCACCCAGGCCGCATGGTTTGAGGTCACAAACAGTTGCCCCTACACGGTGTGGGTGGCCGCCATCCCGGCAGGAGGAGGCCGACAGCTGAACCCCGGCGAGAGGTGGGACTTCGGCGTGGGAGGAACCGTCCGTGCTCGCATATGGGGCCGAACCAACTGCAACTTTGACTGGTCGGGACGTGGGCACTGCGGGACCGGTGATTGTGGAGGCCAGCTCGTTTGCCAACTCTCCGGCCAACCGCAGGCCACCCTGGCGGAGTTCGCACTTAACTCATGGAATAATTTGGACTTCTATGATATCTCAGTGGTAGATGGCTTCAATGTTCCGATGGAGTTCAGTCCAACCTCTAATTGCCCTGGCCTCCGATGCTACGGCGATAAGTGCCCTGATGCTTATCTTTACCCAGAGGACAATGCTAAAACTCATAGTTGCCAATCAGGAACCAACTACAGGGCCGTCTTTTGCCCTTAAGATTAGATGTAAGTATTTAAAGTAGTATGTTTTCATATTACTACCTTCAAATAAGGCAGTAAATGTAATGAGATTCATTCTCAGAACATCTGCCCATGTAGGATGTCTTTATTGCTATTGTGGTCGTCTTGTCGTCATAGCTCCTTTGACCCCTCGAGCTTCCACATAAGTAGTATTTTTACGTTAAATTCTCATGCAACCTTTCGGTTATCACTACATGGAGGTCAACTCACATGTTGTGGAAACGGTATGTTTGTAGGTGAGTTGGGTTTTAACCAACCCTAACCTGTCATAATGAGTTGGTGGTAGTACTATCAAGAATATCTGCCCTACATGTGAACTTGTATCATTGAAAATATACTCACTCCATCCCTGTTTATCAGGAGCAATCTCTTTCATATAGTGGTTGTCCTTATGAGAAACAAACCCTTCTTATCTAAAATTTTAAATTTATCTTTTCACTTTTATTTTTATTAGATATATGCCACTTATTATCTATTTGCACTAAATTTTTACTCATTATCTCTTATATACTCGCTTTATAAACAAAGGTATAATTTAAAAAATATATATTTTACATATTTACTGCTTTTAATTAAATTTAACATTTTGAAGATTTTAAAAGTTGTTTCTTATAATAAGGGACGGAAGGAGTAATAAATTCTCAGCTTGAGTAATATAATTGGGGGTTGATGATATATGTGTGTATCCGTAAACTTGGATTGATGTCTTTATTTTTATTGTGATCGTCTTGTCGTCATAGCTTCTTCGACCCCCTTGGGCTTCTACATAAGTAGTATTTTTACGGTAAATTCTCATGCAACCCTTCTGTTATCAGCACGTGGGGTGATAATATAGACCAATTCATGGATTGTGGGTTTGTTCGTGACGAGTTGAATCTATACAGTGCAGGTTGAGGTTCGCTTGTATGAGGGTTGGCTTTTAGCCAACATTGACATGCCTTGGTGGGTTGACTTGGCAACAATTATTTATTTTTTAAATATTTTTTTCTTATTTAATTTAAAAATATATAATGAAATTTTTGTTTTCTTTCCAAATACTTGGTTGAAAGCATCAAATAAATGATATAGATATTTTTTTAGTTTTTTTAAATAAGACGTGACATATAACACTACCTCCGGTACTTAATTAATATAAGATTTCATTTGAATTTTATTTTAGTTTTAAATATAAGACTCTAATCCACTTTGTTTTTCATATTTATATATTTTTTTAAGGTAGTCCTTTAAATAATGGTAGTACTAGCTAATATACTTTATTAGCAAGGATATTTTAAAAAAGACAGTATTTATTTATTACAAATAACTAATTTAACTTATTTTCTTAATATACTCAAATTAATCAACTAGCTCTTATATTTAAAACTATAACTAGTAATATCATTATAATCATTAATAAAATAAAAAAATAAAAAATAAAACGCGAGTTAACTCTCGTGAGCTAACTCATGACAAGTTGCGGGCATGATGGTAGGTTAAAAATGCTTATTTATTCCGAGTAGGATTTTAACCAATTCTAACCCCCTTATCTTCGATGGGTTAGACCTGCAGCTCAATTTTCTTCTTGTATACTAGTTAAGGAAGTGGAGCTGAACAAAAACGGGGGGCGATGGGTGCGAAATGAGGGAGGCAACAAATGGCTGATGAGTGACGGAATACATTATGTCTTAACTTAATCTCAAGTGTCAAGTTTATGTGTTTTATTAAGTTTAATTCTATGTTTTTCCAGTCAATATAATATGTTATGATCAATGGTCAATAGTTATTATATTATAGTTAATAGCTAATATCAAAATTTTCTTAAACTTGTAACAAAATTGTAAACCAAAAATGAAAAGAATGGATAAATGCTAATACCTCCGGTTCTTAACATAATAACCAGACTAATTTGAGTAGATTAAAAAAATTAGTTAAGTTAGTTATTTACAATAAATAAGTATTGTCATTCTTAAAATACTCTTACTAATCATGTGTATTAGTTAGAATTGCCATTTGATGAAATCTTTAACATGTGCAACTACTATAAAGATTACTTTAGAAGAAAATAGATAAATATGAAAGATAAAGTGGATTGGAGTCTTATAATTAAAACCTAGTTAAATATCAAATTAACTCTTATATTAAGGAGCAAAGGTAGTAATCTGTTGTGATTAACACCTAAGTTAATAATTAATTCATTGTTTGTGCAATCAAAGCTTGATAGGCTTCTTATATGAGTTAGATAAATAATTTATAAATATTAAAAAAATTAATTAAATTAGTTATTTGTAATAATAGATGCTGTTTTTTTCTAAAATATTTTATTAATCATGTGTATTTGAAGTACTTTTTGACAATAACTTCTTATGCAATCACTATATAATTACTTGAGAGTAAAATAAATAAATATTAAAGGCTAGATTACATTTTATATTTAAAATTAAATTAAATCTTTGACTGGCACTTATACTTGGGAGGTTATATTTTGTATTATTTTACTAAGATGCTTTAGTGGTTTAACTAACTGTTAAGATCTGGTAAAAAAAAAAAAAAAAACCAACTGCAAAGAAGTGCGTGGCAGCTGGTGCTAAGTTTGGCCTCGGACTGATTTGGCATTTGTTAAATAGTGGGGATTGATTTGGGGCTTACGCATTTTAAAAAGAGAGATTTCTCTCTCTCTCTCTCTCTCTCTCTCTCTCTCTCTCATCACAATTCGTTTCAGAGTTTCAAAGGCATAATCTAATTATTTCGAATCTTAGCTATCCTCTTTCAATATAAAAGCTAATTGACTAATTTGAATAGATTAAGAAAATAGTTATATTAGTTATTTACAATAAATAAGTGTTATTTTTCCTAAAATATCCTTACTAATAAAGTGTATTGACTAAAACTACTATTATTACATGGACTACCTTAGGAAAAATTGGATAAATATGAAAGACAAAGTAGATTATAGTCTTATATTTATAACCGAAAATAGTACCCCGTTATTAAAGAACTTACTTTTAAATTAACCAAATCCAAAGAACATTCCTAACTATAATAAAGGAGGAGTCAAAAAAGAGCGCACCACGGTGGCCATACGCAACAAAATTAAAAATTGAATACATCAGATCATCCAATTCAGAAATTACTAGGTTCGGACTACTGAGCATACACTGGACAACCCCAAGTGTTAGCTAAGATTTCCTCCAAATGCTCTCAACCTCTTTATTCACTCACAGTTCAAGCTGTATGAGGAGCTGAAGACCAAAGATCCCCTTCTGGGTAAATTGCAGCCTACGCAGGTATACAAGAAGCAAAAGCATTTTCAGCACCAAGCTCGCAAGCCTCGCAAGAATTGAAGCACCAAAACTATGATGCTCCTACAAATTTGTCCAGAGCAGATGTGTCTAAGCCTGCAAACTCCTTTACAGCTGCAGCCACAGAGAGTCCAAGCTTTACAGCGTCATCATTGCTTGGTGCCTAGATGATAATTCCGAATTAGCTGCAATGTTTCAGTACAGCGCATAACTGCTCAAGCATAGGCTTAAGAACCCTTTACCTCAATGTTAAGGGGAAGGACAGGGTCATGGAGTGAGAGCCTGAGAAGGAACCATCCGCCATAGCCAGAAACTCGGACCTAATTCATAACCAGAATGAGGGGGGACAAGATGAAATTATATTGAAAACATGAGAATACATAAACCAATTAGAGTAGGTAAGCTATTTTTATACTGGATTTGTATTTCATGGTTTCCCATTTCGATATTGAGATGCCTTTTTCATAAACGCTTTGCAAAAATTCATTTTAATTACTGCCAACAGATTCAAATCTATCTGCAAATGAGGTCAAGCATACCCCTTCATAGTTTACAGGTGCCTTTTGTAGCTTTGGATCTGCGCTAATTGAGTTCTCCAAGTGCTTCAGCACAGCTTCTCCATAATCCCGAAATGATCTGAAAACTCTGGCTTCTAAGTGAGTTCACAACATCAGAATACAGGTGCACGCGAACAGAGTCTATATACAGCAACTTACCCTCCCTTAAGGTCCGGATGATTTTGGTTGATCTTTAGTCTCAGTTCCACAGCACAAGCTGGTTCCTGGAGTCCTTCTATTAAATCAGTCAAAACCTTGCTTCCACCACCCTTTCCGGAAGCTCTTGCCGAGGCAAGTTTGTTTAAGATCTTGACCTGCATATCACAGGACCAACTGTCATTTCTGTCCTAACAAGACATTTTTTCCTTGACTTGGCATGCGATTTGCTATTATAATTCATCAAGTATTCACGTAATTTAGTCCTCTTCAATTTAGTCTTTACAGCCTTGTTTGCTTAAAATGCAATGTGCCAAGGATATATGGAATAAGAATCGAGGCAAATTAATACGTTGAGGGACCAAAATGAGAGCGTACTCAATAGTCAATGATTGACTAGATGACATAGCTTTAATAAAAGCCTACCATGAGGTATGCGCCATCATCAAGCCAGTGATTCTCCTTGAGAGCTCCGTGTCCACTGGTTTCAATTGCCAGATGTGACTCCTCGCCAATTGAATTCTGTCAGAAATATTGCTTCATGAGGCAAATATCTAGCTAATTACATAGAAATCAGAGATCCATGTCAAAGCATGCGGAGATAAAATAAATAAATAAAGAATGACGAATATAAAGAATATAAATTTCTTCTGTGCATAACTTCAGTTTCCGTTTTATCTGCTTGTCAATGAGCAGCAATAACTAGGTAGGATGCATACTAGGATTCATTGTCGAATAAATTCAATTAAAATTTATGACGTTCAAATCTCAAACGATGGTGAAGTATTCTTGATATGTAATTATGAACTATGATAAGATTTGGTTAAATTTATTACTTATTTGGATTTTTATCAGGATTTATTTATATTAGTGAGATTTGGATAAGATTAGTAGATTTATTTATTCAGATTTATGCCTATAAATAAATGCAGCACACGGACCTGATTTGCCTTGCAATAAGATTCATATTTTCGCAGATTATTCTCTTACTCTCAAACCCCTATGTTTTCCCGACATCTCTCTTTTCTCTCTCTTTCATGATCAAATTCCATAACAATTCCGTTCCAACGATAGGGTTGCCTCACATGACAAAAATCATGCATATTATCCATGGAAAAGCCATGATAGAGAACTTCTCATCTCACCAGTCGAATAGCTTCATCAATCACATTTTTGTAGCCCCTCTTGAACCGATGATGTCTCCCACCTTAACAGAAAGTGCAGTTAGCATGTTACTGACACCATTTAAAAGCAAAATTACTTTGAAATTCAAAATGAAGCAAGGACAGGTTTGGATTATTCATTCCATAAGTGTTTTTTTGAAGGCAAAAGTACTTTGAAATTCAAATAACAAAGAATAGGTCCGAGTTATTCTAACACCAAGTCACCAAGGGGGCCGTCAGAGGCTAAAGATCATGCCCAAATTAAATTCGTTCATACCAAGCTTCTTCTCAATAAATGAGGTGAGGCCATCAGACGTCACACTGTCTGTGACAATTGTTGTTCCAGGATGCTAGGGAAAATGATAAAAGGAAAAGAATCAAGTCAGCCAAAATATTTACACAAGTCTCAGATTACAAGTACTGGGGCAGAGATAGCTAAGGGAAAAGGTTATACTTCCTCCAGAACAATAGCTGACATTAAAGCAATCAAGCGATTCCGGTTGAATTCACGGCCAGTGGAGTCCACAGCAGCAGATCTAGATGAAAGTGATAGATGTTGATTTTGTTTTTTAAAAGAATAATAAGCACATGAATGAAACAAATAAGAAAATCTTTACCTGTCAACATCAGTATCAAAGATAATTCCAAGATCAGCTTTATTATCAAGAACCGCCTGTGTTATAGCTTTCATTGCTGTCTTATCTTCTGGGTTAGGGATATGATTTGGAAACAAGCCTGAACACAAAACATTGAGTTAAATTTTGACCACAATACACAGCTCAAATCAATCCCCAAGAGATAGATATTACCATCTGGCTCCAAAAATTGGCTTCCAGTAGTAATTGCACCCAGTGGTTCAAGAACTTTTGCCTGATTAATCATTGATGAAATGTATGAATTTCTTATGTGGATGTTATGCATAAGATAAAAGGAATTTATGTGGATGCTATGCATAAGATTCAAGCTAAGTGGTCATAATGGAGGAAGGCAATGAGAGCCACTTATGACTGCAATGTACCTCCTAAGCTTAAAGGAAGTTTTATTGAATAGCTATAAAGTTAGCAAAGTTATATGGCAGTGGATATTGGGCATTAAAAGGATAACAAGATAAAAAAAATTAAGGTAGTGGAGAAAAGGATGTTGAGATGGATGTACAATCATACAAGAAAAGACAAGGTCCACAATGACTGCTTACAAAGAAAAGTTGGCATGGCATCTATACCAAAAAAGATGGAAAGAAATTGTTTAAGATGGTTTAAACATGTGCAAAGAAGCGTGATAGTCAGGGAGGAAAGTTGAGCAAATAGCTTTTAGCCTTATGAAAAGACGTAGAAGGAGACTGGAAAGAATACCAAAGAAATCTCTTGGTGAAAGGTATATATGAAGAGTTGATTTTTGATAGAGCATAATGATGTAATGTAATCCACATAGCCAACTTCATGTAACAAGATAAGGTTTGTTGTGGTTGTTTTTAGCCCTCCTATTGTTTCGTCTGATTTCAATTTGCCAATCTGAGGCTTAGAAGTAATGCAGTTAGTGCTTCGCAAGAGCAGTGATTGTTGTGATCCAACATTCACCCCTTGTCTTCCTCCCGTCAGATTTCAAAAAAGATTGTGTGTGAATGTCATAGGCACTTCTAAACACTATCAATTTGTCCGTAGAAAACTACATGTTTGTTAATGGTTTAATGAGTATATATTTTGTTCCTTTAGTTTGCAAGTTCATTTTGATGGATCTTTCTGACATAAATGCCTTAATACTCAAAATATTATTTGAAAAAGAACAAGGAGATAATAAAGAGTAAAGACCATTTACCGCAAAAAATCCTCCTGCTCCATTGCCTGCATCCACAACTATGTGGAATCCCTCCAATGGCTTCTCTGTGGATTGATAGTATCATGCGATAGTTAGTGAACAATACATATAGAGAGAAAAAATTGGCAAACCAGAGACGTAGTTACAAAACAATATAAAGAGTCTCTAGAGGCAAAGCGTCTCTTTTCTTATCTCCACTTCATTCAAGAACTTAATATCTATATCTCCTAAATATACTTACTGTCGTGCAGTATTTCAGGGAATTCATACCTATGTTTCCAGCCGCTTTACGAACTGCCTTCACCAAATCAGATGTATACACAGCCATGTAATCAACTTTCTTAATGGATTTTGAAGCCTTTCCCTCCGTATTCATCAAACTCTCTTTTGTAAATTTTGTGTATATGTCTGCAGCTCGGTCTAAGATGTCTGTAATGTCAGCCTTCCCAAGCCCACCAGAGTTTGTGAAAAATTTAAATCCATTCCTGTTGAAAGGCAGATGACTTGCTGTTCATAAACATGCAAATTTATAATTAGCGGATGTAATACTATTAAAAGGTGATGTATACATGAAACTACTTTAGTTACCACAATCCAGATAGAAATTCACTCTAGAATGTCGTTTGCACCACACACACACAGGAGTTAACAGGAAAGTGTCAAATCATGCTTGCAGAGTTTGTATTAAATATTCGACCTAACAGCTTGAGTTCTTGTTATGAATTAAAAGTTTGTCTTACCATAGTTTTTGTAAGTTTTTAAAAGCTTAACTATTTTTCCTTTTCCTTATTTTCCTTTTGGTGTCAGATCCTTGCTTGTAACCGTCAAAACTTCAACAGAAAGGCAGATGCTGTTGGCTGTGCATCTCTACACTTCAAGCCAAAAAAGATTTCAAGCAACAAAGCATGTTAAAGGTTCTTATGGCATTCCTGCGATTCTGTCTGACAACTCAAACTTTTATGTTTGATGGTTCCTAAACAATAGGACAAGATTTCCATTACCTTGTCCAAAGTTTTAAAAAGTAGAAGAAGAGTCATTGAATCAGTGAAATCAAGATGTACCAGTTATCATAATGGACCCATCAACAGGACAACAAACTGCCTCATCCATCGTGAGAGTGCTATTAAACATGGCTGGTGTGGATGCTAACCTACAAAGAGGAGAAAAATAAAATATCAGCTCACTTGGCCATCAATAACGTTGGAAGAAAAATAACAGTATCCATGGTAAGAACATATTCAATGAAAAGCTCATTCGTTGAAACGGAAATAAGCTAGCTAGGTTATGTCCGAGACCTAGAAGCACTGAATAAATCTGTTAAAGCGCACAAATGCTCCACTTTAAATGGCTTTCCATGAAATATCATTGAAGAGATTATTAAAACTCCCATTTTTATAATCAAAAGTAAAAGCAGCTCAATCTATTTTCCATTTCGAAGAAGCTCAGAAGGTAACCAATAATAGCAGATTACCAATCTCATTCACTATTATATGAGTTACTGTAAAACTAACCACTATTAGGAGAATGACCTGGCTTGAATTATTAATTAGGAGTCTTGAATTTTATTACTCAAGGAGCCCCGTTGTTACCTCTTATCCTTACCTTAAGGAATTTATCTTGTAGCCAATATCTGTTGTAACTTCAGCAAAAGTTTCACACAAGTTTAGCAATCCTGTGTAAGATTAAAGAACATACGAGTACTAAATTCAAGGAAAACAGCTATCACCCACCCATACTGGACAACTTCTAGGCCAGCACCAACAAGACCTTGAGAGATCGCATTCTGAAATTGGTTTGATCACCAATGAGTCAGTAACCAGATAAGGATAATATGGTAAGCTATTTATGTACACGCCCTTCCACTTGAAAGTTGTAAGAAAGGTCTCTTCCAAACAAAAGCCATGCATATTAAGAACTGAAATCAAAATCTAATTCGCTAATTTCAATTGAGACAGTGAGTTTCTGTGTGAGCCTGTTTATTCGATTGAGACAGTAAGCTTCTATAGAATCATATTAAATTGTAAGGCCATTTCAAATTTAACATAATCACCAGAGCCTTAAAAGACACAAATGCACAAGATAGAAACCACCACCACAGGATATAAGTAACAAATGTTGACCTGTAAGAATTTTGCAGATATTCGGGAATCATGGCCAACAGAAACTCTCAAGTGCTTAGAGGGATCTGCTTTCTTTTTCTCCACTAACCATCCAGCAAAAGCTGCTCCTATTGCTTCAGCAACAGGTTCGGTGAGGTTAACTGGCTCTCCCTCAACACCATCAATAGCCACACCGCGTATGTCACTGTTTAAGTTTGTATCATATAAACAACATAAGTCTGCAGGAAGCTAGACCCTAGCTGACTACATAAAAGGGGGGACATGATGAGCTTCTGCAGAAAGGAGATTTCTGAAGTAGGACAGGACCAGCGTAAAGGAATCACATCCAAAAAACAAAAAAATGAAGGAAGGAAGCAAGGAAGGAAAAACAAGAAAACTCAAATTCAATGTATCAATTTATCAATAATAATCAAGGCAACTTCTAACAGGCAGCCGATTTACAGGCAATTTAAGGGGAAAAAGGTAATTGAGTCCTAACACAATACTACAATATAGGATGTGTTGGAAGACACCAAAATAAGGCCAAGCCCATTGAGATGGGTTTCTCTAGTTAGTTGTTAATCAGAACATTAATGTGTTTTTATCTTCTATCTTAGTTAGGGAAAGATAATCAGATTGGACAAGATTTGATATCTATCATTTAAATTGTAGATTCTACTTTCTTTTTATTGTAGAAAAACCTACTTCTCCTCCTGTATGTATCGGCCAAATACTATGAATAAAATTTTGAAGCTAAGACCTCAAATGCTCAGCCGAATTCTTCAGGAATCAGGATGCATATACCTAGTAAGTCAAAATGCCTCCATTGAAATCCTTAATTTAATTTGAAGTTGTCCTAATTCTAAATTAGATGCAAATCCCCAAAAAAATTATAATTACATCACGAATTATTAACTCCATCCATATAGCATTAACTTTCCAGTAAAACAGCAATGTCTCTCCGCTACATTATGCAAGAAATTCAATACAAGGAAGGGGAAAAACAATATGAAATAAATTAGAACTCATGGTATTAGAAGTCTTAACAATCCAAACTTAAAATATGCATGTATATATATATGTGGATATATCTTAGTGGAATTTTCCTGACCTTCCATTTTGAAGCTTTAGAAAATCAACTTTGTCTAGGAATGGCACTGCAGAAGTGTAGGCAGAAGCTGCAAAAATGGACCAAATGGAAGAAACAGATATCCATTAGGAAGTAGATTAGATAACCATGACAGATGGTGCATGATACATCATACAACCAATCCTACTAAAAGAGCAAGGACAATGTACGCCCATTCACAGAACAAATATAGATGCATAACAATCATTAAAAGAAGTGCAGGGAAGAGTAGGGACTGGTAAAGAGAAGGAATTATAGTTTGAATGTGTTAAAAGTATAGTTTTTCCCTTGATAGCAACCTGCATAATGAGAGTCTAGAACAGACCATTGCAGTGACTATTTCTCTGGATACTAAAATCATTCTGGTGTTTTGCCAATGCTCGCAATTGCATGGAAGAGGTGCCAATCCATGCCAACTTCCCTTGTTGGGAGGGAAGAAAGATGTTCTTATAAGGGGAAAAATAGTCCCTTCGACTGGGGGTGCTGAACTGCCTATTCTGTTGGCAGCATTGTGATACAAAAACATTTTGGACAATCTTCGCTGCATAAAAATTTACCATTTTTATCAGATTCCAGATCCAGATTCATAAAAGCTTAACCAAAAACCTTTTCTCAGTTCTCACTTGCTATGATTCTATCTCATAAAATTCCTTTAAATTAACTTTCTATATTTTTTGACCACGTGGGTTAGATTGACAACAAGGTCAGGTTGTTAATGGCTCTTTACGGATAAGTAAACCATATAATATTAGAATTTTCATGAAATTTTTAAGCTACACCCACGGCCCCATTTCAAATATTCTTCCATCAATAATCCCTCATCCAATATTACGTCAGTACAGAAATAAGAAAAGCTAATTCACCGGACATCACACCTAATCCAACCCAACTTTTGCCAAAAATTAGTCTTTGGAGCTTTCTTCAACATCCACTCATCGTTTTATCAGAAACACTTGAGCTGAAGCCCAGATTGCATGAGTGTGTCAGAACTAACACGCAAACGCTAATGCTTCGAAACTAGGATATTGCGGCCGACGACAATCCAATAAAGAAATCACTCACTGATATCTTCATTATAGTCAAACTATATCATTTCAACTACAATTACATGAAACCCAAATTTAAACCGATATGGGAAGTAGGTTCCACTGTTACCTGCCATTGGAGGATCGAAATTTGGAATGGTCTTCGATTTCGTCGATGGAGAAACCAAGAGAAGGTGGAAGAAGGGGCAGGTGTGTGCGCGCAGGTGTGTGCGCGCAGGTATATGGAGAAATCGCCAAGTGGTATGTACTGTACACTGCTTGGCTTTTTTTTTTTTTTTTTGGGGGGGGGGGGAATCGTTGTGGATCTTGACAACGCCGCTTCCTTCCGGCCACGTGCTGCGTGCTCTGCTTGCCCATATCATCCAAGTATTCTGGGGAAAAAAAATAATTCCAAGTATTTTTGGAGGAAAAAAATAGAAAAGAAAAGTTATTATAATTTTAAGTTCTTCAAATTTATTTTCATTTTAATTTGAACTACTTGCACGGGAAGAATTTTTTTGATATAAAATTCTTATCATTCCATAACATCAGCATAGCATGATCACAACTGTAAAACCAATAATAGTACTCCTCCAATTTTAAATATAAGACTATTATCTATAGTAGTATAAAGGTCTTAGATTTAGGACCGAAGGAGTATTACAATTCAACTTCTCCACTAAATAACATTATGCTCCTTTTCTTAAAACCAATTCTCATAAAGAAAATTCTACCAATGCATAATAAATAGGAAAACAATTTAATCAATTTAAAAACAAAAATTCTACCACATGACGTTGCTAGTAAAGCATCACCCCCACAATGCACAAGATGAATTTTCTTTTTGCCAAACAAGATGAATTTACTTTTATGTAATCAATAGTTTCATTTCATTCCAATAATCATCACAAAAACATTAAGAAAATGTACTTCCTATTAGATAAGTTAGATAAATTATCTACATCTATATATATATATATATATATATATGCATGTATGAAGAACGAACACTCTAAAAGCCCTGGTTACTTCTACTTTGTACCAATTAAAATATTAGGAAGGATATGATAAAAGTCATCTTCCATATTAAATAATCATTCTGAACCACACAGCAAAAAAATTCTTTAACGAAAATCTTCACATGGCAATATGTTAATATAAACTGATAAAATAATATTATTAAAAAACAATGCATGTTGTTTTTCTTTTAACCCATTGTTTAATGGTGCCTATCCTAATGTTATTTGACACATTCTGCGAAATAAGATAGAAAAATAATTTACTGAACTTATTAAAAAAGGAATAACTCATTTTCAGATCTGCAAATCAAATGGGAATTCTTCAAAATAAGGGGAAAAAAGTGTGATCCTCATCACGGTAATGTTCCTTATATAGGCAAACGACCCTTTTACAATGATAATATATCAACCAATGCGAAAATTCAATCTCCCATTGCTTTCTCGGGCCTGTTTGAGATAGCAGTGAAAATCTCAAGCACGATTCATGTAAGTTGAGACAAAACTTCTATAACATATTTGCCTCGTATTCTATAATGATGATTAAAAAGCTACTTATAAATTAGGAGTGTTCAAATTCTCTCGTCCCGATGGGTCTGTCCTGGTTTTGATGACTCTAGGATGAGACGAGATGGGACAAAAAAATTTTCGGGACGGGACAATTCTGAGATGCGATAGAATATTAGACAGGACGCAGGATGTGGTTTGTAACCCCTTAGCTATAGACTATATTTGAGTTCATTTTATGTCAATTGGAACCACGTTGGACGGCTTACAGTGCAAGAAAACAAATCTGGAATTTTTGCTTTCCTGCTACTGTTCATTTGGTAAATCCAGATTTTTGGGTCAATTTTGAAGATTCATAACTAATTCTAGAAAAATCAAAACAAGATGGTTCCAAGTCACTGAAAGCTTTCAAAGAGATCTACATGAAGAAAATACTTTCAGAGGCTAACTCATTGTGGAACAGTGATAGAACTGTATGGAATTTACACCATTCATATGGTTAAATTGTTTTCCAGATTTAAAACACTGATTTTGAAAAATCACCATAATTTGCACACATCTCCAATCCCGGTGAATTACCCATGGAATTAAAGCTCAAGATGTGTATTTTAAGCATACAAAATCTCATGGCCAAATTCATATAGAAACTACTTCAAAATATTTATCAAATTTACAACTCCATAGGCAACAATATCCAGCATCATTACATACATATATCAAGTTCATGCCATGGAATATAAACCTATGAAGCTATTCTTCCATTATCCTCTTCCCTCTTCGAAGCACCTTTGCCCCTGCTTGAATCATGGTAAATTTGGAAGGAATGAGATTTCATAGAAATCCCAATAGCAAGATAAAATCAACTAAGCATTAACAAGCATCATTATCACACAACTTTACTAAAAGCCATTGTTAGGGAACTAACATTAACTCATACCTTGTGAAACTCTAACATGCAATAGCCAAGGCATAACATTGCAAGGAGCAACTACAAGTCATATGTAAACTTTTATATAGCTCAACTATCCAAAGGCAATAACATAAGTGTAATAACAATGCAATTTTAACAACAAAGTTAATTAAATCTTGCTACCTCAAGTAGAGTAAGCTTTAACTCTCTTCTTGTTCTTGACTCCTTCCTTCACAAATGTCAAAGCCTATCCAACAAGGGGTATAACCATTATATTTCACGTCATAATAAAACTCAATGTTTAAATTGAATAAAACCCTTAACCTCTTTCTCTTTAATTTTTGAGTTTTGTTTCCATCCATCCATAAATTATTTTCTTAGGCCAATCCTACATGATTTTTCACAGAGAATCCAAATATGAGCTCAAAATTATAAAATTCATCTTCCTTCCTCTTGAACCCCTTAGGCCGAAATACTTCCTCTTTTTCACCCAAATTTCCAACAACAACAATATCAACCATAATCACATAATACTACTTGATTCAAGTCATAAACAACCTCTTAAACTAATTCCCATTATCAAAATCATCCTCCACCATTCCTATATAATTTCGGTCAGCAAGAGGGGAAGGAAAAATTATGGATTTTCAACCATAAAACCCAAGATTTCTAAGCATTAAACCAACTAGGATTAACCACTAACCTTGGTTCCAAGTTTGGTTGGTTGATTTCTTGCCTTGTTCTCCTCTTCAAGCTTCAAGTTTTCAATTCTCAAGAGTTTCCCCTATGAGAACCAAAATGTGAGGGAGATGGGAGAGGAAGATGGGATTTTATAAAGGTCTTTGCACAATTTTGCCCTTTACCTTTTTCAAATAGCCAAAATTATGTGATTGGTTGATAATTGATATATATGAAGTCATAATTCCTAAGGGCTTATGTCATGCACATCTTGAAACTTCTCCTTGCTTCTTCCACCTTCCAAGTGGCACCAAGAATAGTTTAGTCAAGAAGGAAGAAGATTTTTCACAATATATGTTGTATAACTTTCTACCGGCATAAGTAACTTTTGTACTGGCAGCACCATAATTGTCCCTGATATTTTTGACCACCTATCCTTATCTTTTATCATTTACTTTTGAGTCACCACCTTTTACTTTTGAGTCATCACCCCTCATAATGACTTTCAAAAGAATAGAAATCCTAGTAAAAAATAGTGGCTAAAACTATTACTTTTCCTTTTGGAAATGCTTTCTAGAGTTTCAAGACTCAAAAAATTTCTCTATCAGTTTTAAAATCTCTCTTTAATTCCAAGGAAATTTCATGAATTTTTTTGGAATTTAACTCCCCTTCTAGATATTTCTTTTTGAATTTCCCGGATAAAAGCCCTAATTGGCTTAAATAAGCTTTAAATATTTTTAAAGCTAATCTGGGGCTAGTTTGAGAATAAAATTACTTCTACAATGTTCTAAAACTTTCAAGGTATTTTATCTATATTTTTTTCAATTTTTCTGAGGCCTTAGAGTACATGAAATAATTAAATTTGACTAATTTTTCCTACTTAGTCAAATAGCGCGAAAATTACTAGAAAATTAATATTAATTAATTTCCTTCATATTTTTGACTTCTGGGACCATCATCTTGTTCCAGAGAATTTCCTCTAATTTCTGGAGTTTTCTAGAAATTTTCAAAGCTTTCTGTCATATTTCTCTAATTTATACTGACTTACTCAAAATACTAAAAATTCCACTTCGGTTCCTATCCTGATTTGATATCAAAAGTTGTACAATCTACATTAACACTAATATTCTGACCCTTAACTATTTTTAGAGTAATTATACCTTAGTCATAAAATGCTAGATGTGACGGGTTGTCCTGTCCCGATCCTGTCTTGGTGTATATAATTTTTTAAAAAAATTGCAAATATAGACAAATTCACGAAAGACCACTGGCAAATGCCCTAATTTTTAACCCCATTCGGCCCCTGTCACTCCTTCGACTCCTTCGACTCCTTTCTTCCCCTCAAGAGCCTCTGTCGTCGCTATTTTCTCCAGCATCCTCGAAGTCATCACTATCTAACAGTCTACCGATAACTCACGGTCTTGCTAGGTGAGATCACAGTTTATTTTATTAGGCCAACACCGTTGCTGTTTAGCCTTACGAGTTTAGGTTCCAATCTCTCTCCTCCTGGGTCAAGATAATTCCTTCTTGTCGCTTCGACGCAAGCTTTCAACTTTCAACCTTGCTTAACTCTCAGCCCATCATTGTCTGTTACTGTTCGTCCGTCACCTCTCACCTCAACCAAAGGTTACACATTGCCATATCATCCCTCTCCTATAACTCGCTTCCTACCAGGTTTCTCTCTTTTCTTGTGTTCTTTCTCTTTCAACTTTGTTCATTTCTCAGCTCTCCATTGTTCTTAGTTCTCACTCATCTTTGTTAGCTTCTCGCACCTATGGGTCTTGCCCTGTTCGTTGTTGGAAAGTTTTCACTCATTTTATCTCTTTTACTTCCATTGTTTTGAACTTATTTTATTTAAAATGGCATGTGCAGAAAATAGGACAAAGCAATGAGAAGATTATGCTCTCTCTTGATTTAAACATTCTTTTATTTTGGGACTTTGTTTTGTAAAGATTAAGCACAAACATGGGTGATTGCAAATTATTGTTGGTCCGATCTAAATGCATTGCCGTTAATTCAATTCTTGCCCTGTTCTCCTCGTGCTAGTTCTGCTCCTCGTGAGACTGCCACGTTGCCGTCTTCTTGCCTTCACTGTGAGCTGTCCCCATTTGATTAGTTGTGATTCTTCTTGCCTTCGCCTGGCTTGAATCAATTAGCGAGAGTCGCAGGTAAATAGGGCTGTTCACGGGACGGATCGGGACCGGGACAGGCCCGTCCCAGTTCCGTCCCAATAAACAGTAATAGGACAGATTTTCTATCCCATGTCCCGGTTCATCCCGGGATTGTCCCGGTCCCGGTCAGAACGGGACATCCCGAAATTTTTTTTTTTAATTTTTTAAAAAAAAATCTGATTTTTTTAATTATATTTTTTTGAGCTTAAATATTATAAAACATTTTTTTATTTTTTTTATTTGTTTGGACACTCTTAAACAAAAGTTCAAAATATTACATATAATAGTCATTAAAAACTCTAAATAAAAGCTTTTAACACAATAAAAACTTGCTAAAAATTCTAATCATCAATAATCTCAAATCATTAACAAATATAAAAACTCTAAATAAATATATCCATAGTTCCATGCAATAGTCTCAAATCTTAAAAAAATATGAAAAAAATGATATTATATAAATAGGATAAACAATTTAAAAAAAAAAAGGAACCGGGACGGGACGACGACCCCATCCCGGTCCTTTTTTTGTCCCGTCCCGGTTTATCCCGTCCTGAAAAATTTTGGAACGGATCCGTCCCATCCCAATAAAACCGGAACCGGAACGGGCCGACCGAGATGGGCCGGCCTTGAACACCCTTACAGGTGACCAAAGACGCATTAAAATTTTAGAGAAATGATCCCTTGTTACAAATTAAAAAATATATGTCCATTTTCAAAGGCCCAATCATAGTTAAAAATTTGGCTCAAAGCAAAAGGCCAAAAAAAAAAACAAAAAGGACACAAAGAATCCTGACTCAAGCCCAATAAAAAGGCTAATTTACGAGGTCTTTATCCCTGTCTCATCTCATGGACACCTCTAGATGGCAGAAGAGGTTCATAGACCTTGCTTTTTTAGTTTGTGCCTCTTCGCTTTCTGGCCTGTCTCTATTTCTTTCAGAGTAGGTCCCATCTCGTTATGCTAGGTTAAAAGTTTGGGGCGCAAAATGTTGAGGATTTCCACTAATCTTCTGGGCTAAATTTCACGGGGCTTTGATCGTTTCCTAGTTTAATTGGGTCAATTACTATCCCTAAGTCTGTTTCTTTATTCAGCTGCCTTTTGTTAATGTGTGTTTTTATCTGTTATACAGTCCATGGCTGAAGAAACTCAGCTGCTGGAATCTGGAAGAAGCCTGAAAAAGAGGCAGTTACTTAAAAGGCATGGTCATAAGAAGTCAAATAAAAAGCCAAAATTGATGCCAGCGCCCCAGGTACAGAAGAAAGTTAAAATGGACAAGAAAATGAAGAAACTTATCCGCAATCGAGCACGGGAGTATAATTCTGATGATGATGATGAGGATAGCAGTGGTATTCAGCCTGGAATTACCAATAATTTAACTGAAGAGGAAGACAAAGAAGGTGATGACTTCTCTGATGATGACGAAGCAAGAGGGCAAGATGCTCGGAACCCAAACTGTGAGTGATATGAATAATGACATTTCAGATGATAAAGGAGAAGATGGGGATATTCAGCCAGGAATAACAAAATTTACAGAAGGTTGTAGAGCGTTCAGGATGGCCTTCAGGAATATTATGAAGAAGAGTGTTTTTGAAGATTCCTTGGCAAGATAGATGCTTGTTCATTGGGAATATACAAAGAATAGATTCCATTGAAGCCATTAACTTAATATGGAGAGAAGGAGGCCCAATATACACATTTTTGCTGGAGAATTCCAACGTATGCATGAAGATTGGGATATTAGATAACACTACGCTCAGTAGAGAAGCATTGAGAAGTTATGTAGATTACCTTGCAAGAAATGGCCATAAGATCTTCCTTACGCAGGATGCACTTGAGTGTTGAGTTTTTGTCCCCTCGTGACTGTTAATTAACTAATTTATTTAATTTTTTTGGCTAAAAAATTGAAAAAGCGTGGTTTTAAAATTTTAATAAAAAGAAGAAGTAATATAAAAAGTAATAAAAATTAATTAAAAGCTTTTAATCCACTTTGTTAATTTTTTAAATTGAACTTATTAAAATTTTTCTTCCCCTTCTCTCTTCTCATTTTCCCTTATGCCAAACAGATCCTAAAGAAATGTGTTAGATGGTCAAGGAATAAAAGAGAATGTCATGTTAAAGAGTAATGTTTTATTCCCCTCTAATATGGTTAAGTGGATGTCTTCTGGATTATAATGTATTAGGAAATTGATGATTGATGATACCACGTGTAAATTGTGATTATAGTAGAGTTTATTAAGATTAACAATTTATAAATTTCCTTCCTCTTTCCTTAGTGTATTAGAACAAAAATTGATGCGGATTCTCATAAAAAGTTAGGAAATAACTTGAAAACAATAAAAATTTGATGATTCCACTAAAAAAAAATAAAAATAAAAATTTGATGATATAAAACTCTTATTTCTAGATCCTTAATTATAAAAGACATCAAATCCTTGCTATCAAGAATACAATCTCATAAGTAAACACTAGCTAAAAAAGACTGTTAGAATGGCTGAACACCCAAGAGGGGGGTGAATTGGGTGTTGATTAAAATTAAAAATCTTTTCGCAATGTAATGAAATTCATAAGAAATTCTGAGTATAAAAAATAATGAATCGAGATAAGCATAATCACAGTAGTAAAATGGTTTAGCGGAAAATATAAAGAGGTAAGGGAAGAGAAGATGCAAACAGTGATTTATCCTGGTTCGGTCCTCACTGACCTACGTCCAGTCCCCAGGCTCTCCCTGAGATTTTCAATCGACTATCTCCCTCAAGTTTAACACGGGTACTTGAGAACCACTACAATCACAAGTTTGATCCGGGCACTTGTGACGCCACTTACAATTCTTAGACTAACCAGTCTAATTCGACAACAACCTCACACCGAGGTAATACTCCCCCTTACTCACCGTAAGGATACAATCTAATAATGATAATGAAGATTGAATATTTCTTCTCTCAAAGAAGTGATAGATGAATCTTAAGCACATTTGGGAAACTCTCCTCTCTATCTTATGGATACATATGTTTTCGTCTATGGAGCACAAAGACAGGGAGTTTTCTTTCGGAGCTCTAAATGAGAATATATTGATTCGGAATTTTAGCATTTGATGTTGTAAGCTCGGACTCTTCTCTCTTTTTCTTGTTCTGAATGCTCTTCTATTTATAGATGATATTGGGTACTTGACCGTTGAGCATTTTCTTCCCGTTGGGCTTGAAGAATATGACCGTTGAAACTAGCCGTTGGAAGCTTCTGATGAACGTCGATTCTTCACATCATAAATTTGTTGTGGCTCTTTACCTGAAATAATCTTCCTCAAATCAAGTGATAAGTATCTGATAATCTTTAAAACAATAAGTTGGAAAACATGGGATCAACCATCAGATCTTCAGATATTCAGAAAGTAAGATAAACTTACTTAATCGATGCCTTGATCGATAATCCTTTGATTGATCATATTATCGATTAATTATATGAAGAAAAGATATAGTAGATATATGCAATTATCGAATAGGTTATGGATCATGTGATGATCGAAGAAATGATCGATAAATGATGAAACATGAACACAGTGAACTTCAAATGAAATATTCAAGGTTAATCCCTTTCAAGTTTTGTTTGCCTTCATATCCTTTTAATAGAGAGTTATGTGTAAGAAGAAGGCTGAGAAAAGCTTAAAGATAAAAAGATATAAAAGATTTTGAAATCATCGTGAAATGCTGTTATGAAATAAACTGGCACAATGATCGAACAAGTGATCGAACACTTGTTGATCGATCAGGTTATCGATAAACAAAGTATTATAGAAACAGATATTAAACCAATAATAATCGAACACATTATCGATAAACAAATAATAGATAACCTTATCGATAAACAATAAGCAAAAGTATATTCGGAGAAAACACATGCTATGTAGGTTGATCGAATAGGTGATCGATTAATGAGTGATCGATAAAGTTATCGATAAAGTAAAACAAGGAGATTTAATCCTGTAAAGTAAAGAAACTGATTATCGATCACGTTATGTGAAAACAGGAGTTTTAGGAAATCGGATGATCGATCATTTTATTGATAAATCAATTATCGATTAGGTGATTGAAAAAATGATTCAACACAAGTTAATGCAGTGAAGATAATAATCGATCATTTGATTGATAAATGTTTGATCGATCAATTGCTCGATAAAAGATTTTGAACGAATGGTTTTGACAGAGCACTATATCGAGTAAGAAGACATGTAATATTCGAACAAGTTACCGATAAAGGTCTGATCGATTAAGTGATCGATTATTTCCTACAACATCTTATATTAAGCAGCTATACCAATGATCGATTAGTTGATCGATCAATCTAGCAAGTTATTGAGCAGACTAAATTATCTATCACGTGATCGATAAAACTTGACAGTTATCGATCAAGTGATTGATAAACATATTCATCTATAACGTTATCCAAAAATCATTTATCCAACATGTTACTGATGAAACCTTAATAATATGTATGAAGATAAAAGAGAAGAATTGAGGAGATAATACCAGTAACTCGATGAGTATGTAGTCGCTTGATCAGGCTCGAGTAACATATGATAATGGCTTTTCATTTTTTCATCTCTTCTAGAGCTTTTACTCAATAACATGTTTGAGTAGCATGTTGCTTGAGAACTTAATCGTTCAGTGTAGAACTTCTGGTCTTTGCCTCAATAAATTCGAAGTCTGATTCCAGCAAAACGAAGATCAACTTTGGGTGATCATAAATCTTCCAATTCAACTCCAAATTTTGCAAATGACCTATCCCCAGAAAGATATTTGAGTCTACTTTCTAATGCAACAAGAATCACCCCAAAATTCATTGTGGTTGCAAAGTTATTTTCATCACAATGACTAAAGGTCGGAATAAAGGCGTTAATCCTTACTGCAATCTTTCGAACAACATATCTCTCTCATATGAAACTCTTTGAAGATGAATTTGGTGTCCATGAACCGTGTTCTGAGTCTAGTTTCATAGGAATCAAGTTTCACCTCAAAAGGATTTGTGATTTGAGAGATATTGAGGAAATACCGAACCTATGTCAGAGTTGAATGAAGAACAGAGCATAATAGAGGATGTATTTTATCGATAACTTGATCGATAAATGGATGATCGATCAAGTGATCGATAATTGCCCATGAAAATCACCTCTGAAGCTTATTTTCCATGTTTATATGAAGGGTGACTCAATATATGATGGTATAATTTCCCGGTTGTATATTTTAGCTTCTGACTGAGCCATCCAAACTTCTGATTGAGTGTAGCAACATTTAACATCAAATCTATGAACTTGAATCTTGATATTTTCATTTGATCTTGCAAGTTCTTCTTTTCTCAATCTCTCTTCTTCTTCTTCCTCTTGATCATTCTCCATAACTCAAAGTGCAACATAATAACTCTTTTCTTTTCTTGAGAAAACTACACAAGATATTAAGTATGATAGTTAGTCAAAATATGAGATAAATAATTTATGTAAACTTTTTGCTCTATTATTTGACATCATCAAAACTAATCATATCTAACAAAGACTTCTTATTCATGAACACTTGCTAAAAAAGACTTCTTATTCATGACTTGATGAATTAATTACTACAAGCCTACAACTGACTCTTTAAATAGATGAAATTTTTAATCTTAATGAGATTGTAAAGATTAAAAAAATATAAATTCTGAAGATATGCTATCTATCTAGATTTTAAATAAAAAATATAGTAACAAGATATTAAAATAATATCCTTGAACTTCCTATTTGGCAACTCATACCCATAATACGTAAAATAACATCTTATATATCTTGTATAAAAAAAAACATCTGATATATCATTTTTCTAACAACCTACTAAATACAAAATGACTATTTTAAATAATAAAATTACTTAGAAAATGAAAATAAAATGGATAATTAGTATTTTATTAAGACTTGTCCCATGAATTCCTATGAAAAAAATCATGTGAATTATTATAAATATTATATGAATGGATATTCATAATTTCTAACTCTTGGAATTTTAATCTTTGATGTCCTAAGCCCCGCAAACTCTTTACTGAATAATTTGAAGGAGTTTCCCATACTGTAAAGATGCAGTTTTATTTCTCATCTTATTTTTTAAATATACCCAGTATTTTAATTTTTTAGTGGTACAATTTTATTCATAATCCTATTTTTGGTACATCCAGTATCATAATCTTATTTTCGGTAAAATTATATATTTATCTTTTTTATCCAACAATTTTAAGTTATGGGCAAAATTGTGAGGTGTAATTTTTTTTAGATGCACTATAAATAAGATTTCGATGCTAGATATACTAAAAAAGATTATAAGCAAAATTATATCACTAAAAAGACTAGGATATTAGATACACATAAAAAATAAGATTACAATTAAAATTGTAGGTTTACCCTTCTTTGAAACCCCAAGACTCAGACTTTAATGGTTGTAGACATAAGGCCATATATGAAGCATTAGTGCCAAGAAGAGAAAGTGAATCCATTATCTTCTTTTCCCAATTTATTGTCTTGCTACTTGCTTCTATTCTTCTACTCCCTAATTTTTATAACATGAATGTATGTGTAACTTTATTTTTATTTTTGCCGCCGTATGTGTAGGTTTAATTGAATTTTAATTTTAGTAATATTGAACCCATGCTTTGACGGCCCAAAAAAGGGAATTGAGGCCGCACATGGCTTAAAATATGAGAAATTCACACCCCTCCCCAAGGGGGTGTGTATATGTCATATATTTATTTGATACTTGCAGCGATGATCCGATCGTACCATATAGATAATCCAAAATAATAATTCGACTAAGGAAAAATATATAGATTAAACATTTCAAAAATTCTATTATATTATTTGGTATTATATATTATTGAGTAATTTAAATTTGAGTCCCCCAAATTTTAAAATTGAAGGTAAAGTTTCTCCTAACACTGTTTATTTGAATTTAAAATTTATTTAAGGAGTATTTCTGGCTTCACTTAAGTCATTACTAAAAACTTTAATTTTAAATCTTAAAAAAAAATTAAAATAATAATTTAATACTCCTATGATGATGTATGATATAATTAACTAATTTGAGTAAATTAAGAATTTTGGTTAAATTAGTTAATATGATATTTTTTTAAATACCTTAAGCATCTTTCTTGCTTCTTTCCCTCTATCTTCTATTTTATTATTGTTATTAGAATATTAATAGGTTTAATTTAAAAAAATTGATAAATATGAGAAATAAATTATATATAAGACTAATATCAACTTTCTAATTAGATCTTACATTAAAAGTAAGAGAAATACAAGTTAGACCAAACCTTTACTCGATTCATTTGCGATCCTTGCAAAGCAATTTTCCTAGAAGACAATTGTCCTTATTAAGAATTTTATCCTTGTTTAAAGAGAGAACACAATGTGGAACTAATTAGTTTGATTAGCGAGGGCACCCTTTGTTCCTTACTTAAATCTATAATCTAGAGTTTCAAAATGTTTAACCCATTCTGATAGAATCCAGCGCTTATTATACTAACCAAACTACAATAATACTCCTCCGGTCCTTATTATAAGACCCCATTTGACTTTTTATTTGGTCCTAATTATAAGACCCTAATCCATTTTGTCTATTATATTTATGCATTTTTTCCAAGATAATCCTTCTAATAATGATAGTTTTAGCCAATATACTTAATTAGCAAGGATATTTTAGGAATGACAACACTTATTTATTATAAATAACCAACTTAACTTACTTCTTTAATCTCCTCAAATAAGTCAATTGGGTCTTATAATTAGGACCAGAGGAGTATAAAATAGCAAGCCCAAGGAAAAAAGTGAAGGGAAGATTGGGGAAAACTTGCCCGTTAAAATTTTATTGTTGAGTAGGACTTAAATGAGAGAACCAATGCTTTGTGTACGTAAAATTTATAGAATACTTGCATTTTTTATGGATAAAAATTTATCAAGTTATCCTTATCAATAAAATTTTTACTAGGAGATTTTTTTCCTTTTATTTTTTCCAAAATGAATCTTACTTCTATTAGCATATTTTCTCTTTAAAAATATCTCCACCAAATAATTTAATTCCTGCATCGAATATTCAGTATGTGGTATTATTAGTTAATACTCATCCAATCCCCAGTGTAAGTCTTATTTAACTATTTTGCTCAGACCAAAAAAGTTATATAAGTTAATTACTTATAAGAAATATTTTTTTATCCTTAACATAAGAGTTAGTTAACTAATTTGAGTAGACTAAGAAAACTAGTTAAATTAGTAATTTGTAATAAATATGTGTTGTTTTTTCTAAAATATTATTGCTAATCAAGTGCATTGGCTAAAACTACTATTATTACAATAACTATTTTGGGAAAAAAGGATAAATATAAGAGACAAAGTAGATCAGGGTATTATATTTATAACCAAAATAAAAGCTAAATAAGCTCTTATATTAAGGAACGGATGTAGTATAATATGTTTTTTCTAAAATACCACAATCATCTTTCTTAATATCTTTTTCACTCTACTATTTGATTATGGTTGAGGGAGTATTAATAACGGTAACTTATGAAAAATCGATAAATATGAAAACTAGTTCCAACACCTAAAACAAAGATCAATCCGACAATTTGTTCATATATTAATGAATAGAGGAGCAGTTAATTAAACCTTAAACTTAGTATTTTATGGAATCTAACAATGAAAAGCCGTAAGTTGTCTTTTATGTATAATATTAACATTCAAATTAATTCATAGTGCCCAAAAAATATTGATACCAATTCAAATTTAGATAACGTGATATTTTTAAATAAAAAACAAAATTGAAAAAATTAGAGAAAAATCTCATATTAAATTTTTGCTGATGCTGATAAATTTTCATATACATAAGTAATGGTTTTGTAAATTTTGTACAGGACGCATATTCTTTGATTTAAGTCATTTTTATTAATAAAATTTTTGATAGGGAACTTTAAAACAATCTCCTCAATCAAATTCTTTTGATATTTATTTTTTATTCATAATATTTGGATATTTGAATTGAAAATTTTACTAAAAAAATGTCAAATGCTTTTGATTTTCCCGCAACGCATATGAACATCCGAGTTTGTATCCACTCGCCTCTCACTCGCACTCCCAAGCCCTCCCTCTCTTCCTCCAACTCTGCTTCAAATTCAAGCTGTCTTTTTTCTCTCACTGTGGGAAATGGAATGGATCACCGTTTGAAATGAAAAAAATCTACGAAAAAACGTGAAATTACGGTTTGTGAGTTATTTAGAACTAAATAGTTGTTTCGATGCCCTAAAAACCCAGCTAACTTATAACTTTCAATCTCAGTTGGACTCAATGGAAGAAAATATAACTTTTTCCATTTCAAACTACAATTTCAAAATGCATTATACTGTTAGTATAGCATTAAATGAATATTCAAAATATATCAACCCAGATTTATCCTCACATTTTAATTTATATTTATGTTTGTCCATTATATATATTTAATTAATTATCTACAATATGTTCAAATTTTTTCGGTAACAAATATTTTTATTTTATAATCTCACAAATAAACTAGGGGGAATTATAATCAAATCCCACAGAAGAGAAATAATTACTAAAAAATCCCAATAATAACCTCAACAGCCTATAATGACAAGTCCTAGAGTGAGAATGACAACTTATGAGACTTTTTTTTTTAATTGTTTTCCTTACTTAGGACCTCATTATAATTCTCCCAATAAACTATTTTTATTTTATCATAAAAATTTTAGGTATTTTTTTGACTGTTATCACATTAAAAATATAAAATATAAAATATTGCTATTCAATAAAGTTTATGCTTTTTCCAGCCATTTTACAACTGGACTCGTTTTTTTATTTAATCATCTCAACAACTTTTACTTGTTTGGACTGCAGTTTGCAACGATAAAAGCTTTTAGGAAAGTGTGAAATTGAAGTTTGTAACTTATTTAGAATCAAATGGTTCGTTGTATGGGCTAAAAACCCAACCAACTTGTAGCCTTCAACCTCAGTTAGATCAACAGAAGAAAATCTGACTTTTTCCATTTTAAATTACAGTTTCAAACGGTAATTATTAAAAATGAGCATTGAAAACATACCAACCCAGATTTACCCTCACATTTTCCCCTTCGTCTCATCTTTTTTATTAGCATAATGAGCTTTTATTCAAACCAAATGAATTTTAATTTATATTCATGTTTGTTTATTATATATATATTTAATTAATTATTTACAATGTGTTTTCAAATTTTTTTAGGTGACAAATATTTTTTTTATAATCTTACAAATAAACTATTTTTATTTTGTCATAATAATTTTAGGTATTTTTAAAAAACTATTATTACATTAAAAATATAAAATATTAAATACTACTATTAATAAAATTCATATCCTTTTAAGTCATTTTACAACTGAATTCATTTTTTTTATTTAATCGGCCAAACAATTTTTAACTTTTTCAATTGAGTTTTTATAAACATCTATCCAAACACAAATCACATTACACTTGCTGACTTTTACTTTAACTTTAATTATAAAAGTCAATTGAACTAGAAGTCAGTTTTACCCAATGTCAATCCAAATATATCTTTAACTTTTCTAACTAACTTTTTATAAATATCTATCTAAATATAAATATCATTACATTAACTGATTTTTACTCTAATTTTAATTACAAAATCAGTTAAATTAGAAGACAGTTTTACCCAATTCCAATCCAAATACACTCATGGAGTCTAAACCCTCCATCCCTGCTTTTCTCTCTCATTCCGAGTCTCTCCGGAATTTCATTAGCTCTCTCTCTCTCCCCCCTTCTTCTTTCACTAGAACCTGACGCTCCTCCAGGGTTTTGGCTTTGTTGCTTGGTGGTGTACGTGGTTGCCGTACACCTTCTAGGGTTTATCACTGTCCGCCGTGTTAATTCTTCACTATGGTCGCCGAGCCGCTTAGAGATTTGAGCCAGCCGATTGAGGTGCCTTTGGTCGACGCCACTGTTGCTGCCTTCTGTGGCACCGGATCTAAGAAAGAGGTCAGGGCACGGTCCCTCCTGTATTTTAACATAACTCGTATTTGTTTTTCGGAAGGCGCGGGAAAATTGTGGGGTTTATGGGGCAATTGGGTGCTGGTTGAGTGTCTTTAGTGTCACTCAGTATTTACTGGAACGTTCAGTTTTGGTTTAGTGGGTTCTACTCGCTCATTACCGTTTTGGTATTCGATAATGTGTGGGGCAGCGGAATGACGCGAGTTTGACGGTTTTAGGGTTTAATTCTCGTATCGCATTTGTGTCTATGTCTTTGAGGAGATAGCGTCTCTTTCTTGATATAGTACGAGGCTCTTTCGTTTGTTTACTCAAAAAAAAAAAAATTGTGAAATGAAGTTTTGACTTGCCCTTGTTCATTAGCATAGTCCTCGTAAACCATCTTTTTCCCCCTTTTCACACAATTGAATCGAAAGATCGAATGAATGGTCGAATACACTGTTATTTTAGCACATTCAAACTGATATGTAGTGTGCCTAGTCTTCTACAACTGCTGTTATATATTTTGAAGTGCTTGAATAGACTCGATTGGGTGTGAACTTTGAACAATCTTAATCTCAAATATCAAATTGGTGTTCTGTTTGGTAAATTTGACTCGCTTTGCTCAACCTCGTTACCGTGATATATATCAGAGGCTGTTTTGGTTCTATTTCCGGCGAATAGTCGAGTTCCCCCCAACTCTCAACCTTTCAATTTATAACAATTCTTTCTCTTACATTGCAGAGAAATGCTGCCTTTTGTTAATGTGGGTTTTTATCTGTTATACAGTCCATGGCTGAAGAAACCCAGCTGCTGGAATCTGGAAGAAGCCTGAAAAAGAGGCAGTTACTTAAAAGGCATGGTCATAAGAAGTCAAATAAAAGGCCAAAATTGATACCAGCGCCCCAGGTACAGAAGAAAGTTAAAATGGACAAGAAAATGAAGAGACTTATCCGCAAGCGAGCACGGGAGTATAATTCTGATGATGATGATGAGGATGGCAGTGGTATTCAGCCTGGAATTACCAATAATGTAACTGAAGAGGAAGACAAAGAAGGTGATGACTTCTCTGATGACGATGAAGCAGGAGGACAAGATGCTTGTAACCCAACTGTGAGTGATATGAATAATGACATTTCAGATGATGAAGGAGAAGATGGGGATATTCAGCCAGGAATAACAAAATTTACGGAAGGTTGTAGAGCATTCAGGATGGCCTTCAGGAATATTATGAAGAAGAGTGTTTCTGAAGATTCCTTGGTAAGATAGATGCTTGTTCATTGGGAATATACAAAGAATGAGATTGGTTTCCTTACAGTTTGATAGTTTTGTAGGGTCCAGTATTATCAGGGCACAAGAAACTTATTGCAGACAAGCTTGCAGAAGAAGAGGCTGAACGCCATGTCAAGGGAGAGGCGAAGAAGGAAAAGAAAATGGTAATTTCTTATTTAATCTGGCTGTTTTCTCTGTTATTCCAACTAGCATGTATTTTAAGAACATACTTTTATGTGTTGTTGATAAATTTATACGCATCTAGTTTTGTATGTCTGATGGTATCCCCTGACGGCAATCACACTGATTAGTGTTAACATTACAGCTGGCAGAAAAGGGGCACGTCAAGCCAGCTAATTATTTGGATTCTCATGAAAAGTTTCTAATAAGTGTTGCGACAAAAGGAGGTATTTTGGTTGGGTTCTCTTGCAAATAGAGGTCTACTTTCATGATTTATAGGTTTTTCCCCTTACTGACTTGGACTAATGTCATGTCTGGTCATCGTGCTGGATTGCTTTCAGTGGTTAAGTTGTTCAATGCTGTAAGTATTTGATTGTCATTTAAATTTCCTTTGGCAGGTTTTCCCTCTTTTTGGTGATTTAGTTCTTTTTCCATTACTGTACTACCCTTTTGCAGGTCAACAAGGCACAAACTGCTCAGAAAGGGTTGAATCCTTTAAGGAGTAAAGATGCAAAAGGTATGCTGTTATTGCTAAAGCTGACAAAACAAGCGGAAGGAGAAAACTTGAAATATATGGCTTTCATACACTTGCAGATTTGAATAGTCAGGAAAAGAAATAAATCAGCCTTGGGGGATTAGTTATTCCAATTTGCATTTCCTGAAGGGAAAATCTAGTTCTATTTTATCCCAACCCAATTGCATTACTGAATTTTGTTTAATTTCTGCACCTTTTATTTACATGCCCTCCATAACTCATTTGAAAATTTTTGATACCTTGAACCGTTTTTTTTTTCCTTTCCGGGAACAAGTGACACCCTGAAATATTTCCTGTCTTTCTGACTCCTCAGTGGTACTCATCCAGTGGTTTCTCTTGGGGAACCACTATTTCTGTTTTCTGATAGACAAATGGATGGATTGCACAGCTTGTTTACTGTTACTATTTTTAAGGGCTTTTCTTTTGTCTATTCTCTTATTCTTGTTTACGATATCTTTTACTCTAACAAGACGTACTTCTTTATGTTCAATAGACATTATTCACTCATGCATTTGAAAACATTCTATAAATATTGAAGCTTACCTTGCGGCCCATAGTGAATTAGCTTCTTGAGGAAATTATGATAGCCTTTTGTTAACCAAAAGAATGCTAGTGCATCAACTTTCCAAAGCCTAGTCTCCTCCTTACTCCGATCTACGACTAATTTCACTTTCCACAAGATGCCTTCTCATCTCGTCAACTTCAGACAAAAGGAAAATCTCAAATTATTCCAAGGGCAAAATGTTTAGGAGCAAATTATTTATTATGTAGAATGTTGATAATATATCCAAGGATTTGGTTTTGGATACTTGATAGAGCAAAATGGCATCATGTAGTCCATGTAGTTGGCCTTGATGAAATAAGGCTTCTTGTTGACAGTATATACCAACCTGATGATCACATGGCCAAGAAAGTCTTACTGGGTCGCAATATTAACAATCTTAAGAGTCTTGTACTAAAGGGTTTTCATGTAAATGTCAGGTCCACGTTAGACTAATATGTGATAAAGAAGAAAAGGGTACAAGACAAGCATTAAATATAAATTTAATTTATTCCATTATGATTTCTTAATTTCAGTTATATTAGGCAGTTTATTTTGCTCTATCATCGCCATAGGATCATATCTGAATTGGTTCATTACAATAGCAACAAGTCTTATCCTGTTAGGGAAGGTTGGCTATATCTATTGCGTGATGTCATTGTGCTCCATCAACATCTAAATCTTTCTATATATTATTGACCAAAAGGTCCTATTTGAATGTTCTCTTCGATCTTCTTTTATCCCTTTTAACTTGACTCAATTGTTTGTTCCACCTTCCACTCTGGCACCTTCAATGGCCTTTTTTTACTATTTTCTCTTTAATACGTGCCACACCAATTTTTCGTCGTGTGTTCATTATGGATATTATTTTTTCTTGTATGCATATGCATCTATCTCAGCATCTTCATCTCCTCAACATTCACTGATAAATGCTATTTTTTATTTTATTTTTTTGCTGTAATTTTGCTGTTGTAATTATAAAAAAAAAAAAACATTATTATCTGTCTAATAAACAGTTTGTTTTGGTGAGAGTTAACAACGCGAGAATGTGTTGTATGTATCTGCCATGGTGGTTGTCGTAGTGTTATAGATGCACGAAGGTGCTTTTTGTCCAATTCTCAGTTGCTTCCAATGTTTGGCTTGGTGAAAATTTTTAAATTATCATCATTATTGTTATTGATTCATTAGAATCAAATGATTATCCAATCATGCCTGACAATCTGTGCACAGTTCTAACTTGTCTATGTCGTTTGCCAGAAATAAGAAAGCGGACCAAAGAAGCCTTCTTTTCAGAGTTAGGCAAGCCATTGTCTGCAACAGGCACCTCTGGAAAGGTCAGTCTTTTGCTTAGCCCCCCCTCTGTCCTCCTTGTTTGTGAAGGCATTCTGTTCTCCTCCCCCCCCCCCCAAAAAAAAAAAAAAGGAAAACAAAAAACCAGCTCACCATGACACTTTTTCGTTCAAGTTCTCAAACTAACCGTTGCACGTTGTTTCACTTTATAATCCGTTGTTCATAATGAACTCTGGCAATTGCGAGAGTGAGTTCGAAGCTACCCTTTTGGAGGTAGTGGTAGCTACCTTATGATTAATGAGTTTAATGAGTTATGTAACTGGCCAAATTATTGATATGCAGGCTCAAACGAGCAAAGAAAAACTGGAAGTCGAAGAGCCTGCTTGGGTGCCATTACGAGATAATTATATGCTGACAAGTTCAAGACTGAAAGATTGGGACAAAGTTCCTGTAAGACTACATTTATATATATATATATATTTATATATATATGAAACTGATGTCTGTAGTTAAGCTAAATGTCAACTTTTACCCATTTATTTTTCTACTGGCATGTAGGAAAAAGTTGCATCAGATGACTTTGGAAAAATCTCTGAAGATAGTAGTTCTGATGAAGATTAGTTTTGAACTTGACTAGGCACTGCAGTGAGATCGTCTTCGCGGGTATTTTGTGAGCATTTGAAGAATTGAGACACTGCCATATTGTAATTGGCATGATTTTTGCCCGTCAATTTTGTAATTAGATGCCCAGTGTGCTTCATCTTGAGAAGGGATGGAGTCCATGAGCTAACGTGGAGTTTTAGATATATATAACAGTTTGTAGTTCCTGTTGGTAGAAATGATAACAATACTTGAAAGGAAGTGAATTCGGTGTTTTAAAAAATTGTCGATCTTTATAAAAAAACTGTTCCTGTAGAACAGAGTATGGATGATTATTTGTGTAAACTAACGTTTAAAACCTGTTTATAAGAAAGCTAAATCACTTTTTACAAGCTCGATGTTTATATGAAATTTGAAGTGAAAGAAGCTTTGAATATAATGATTTTCTGGAAAGATACTGATAATGCAAGACATGAGAGATTGAATGTGTAAATAACGAATATCTTAGTTGAGTTCGATTCATTTGAGCTTACTTCCAGTTTTCTAGTAAATTGCTTGGGATTTTGAATTGATTTTGAATTAGGCACCCGCAAGTTAGTATGTTTTTTTCTCTTTTATAGTAAACGCATGGGTTAATAATACAAACTTTAGTCCCTATATTTTGATTGAATTTTTGTTTTTATTCTTATATTTTCAACCAATGAGTTTTGGCCTTTTAGTTTTTTTTGTTTAAAATACTAGTCCCTATACTTATTAGAGTTGGCATTGACGGTGTTAATCTTTCCTATGTGGCATTAACATTGTTAAATTTGGTTATGCAGCATGCGCATTGAGCTGTTGGTCAATTGTTGACTTGGATGTGTGATTTTAAAAAACAAAAGACAACATGCACTTAAAGCCATTTCCCCTGTATCAGGGATGCCCCCTCTTCATCCTCATCCCTATCAAAATGCTACGACGCCATTGTTGTACCCCCCACTATTTCCTCTTATCCCCCCTTCACTCGTGTCGTTATAACTTGGAGATAAGATTTGAGAGGAAAATATTAGTCACATCTTATTTTTAGACCACATTTTAACTCAATTGGAACTATTTAGAATTATTTCTTATGGCCTTAAGTTGGAAAAATTTAAACTTTAAAATTTCTTAAATTTAGGTTACTATTCATTATAATCCTAATAAAGGTCACGCTTTAAAAATTCATAACTAATTTTAGAAAAATCAAAATGAAGTGGTTTCAAATTCTATTTAAAGTTTTTAATGCAATCTTTAAGGGAAAAATACTCATTGGTGTCTAGAACTTACGAATTAGTTCCAGATTTCGTGCAAAGTGGTATTGCTCATATGATTATTTTTTAATTTTTCAGGATTTATGTCCAACTTTGGAAGGACATAACTTTTTGTACAAAACTCTAAATTTGATGAAATACAACTTGTTTTAAAGTTAAAAATAAGATATATAAGCCTGTCAAAATTCAGGTCAAAACTCAACCCATTGCATGAAATTTCGTTGGTCAAACTTCACCCTTAAAAAGTCAACTTTTATCCTCTTAAATTATCATTCTTGGTTATTCTTTTCCTTTCAATACACAAAACCATTTTAGTCACATATACCATGCTAAAACATGATTTCTTGATCAAATATTCACATAAATATCACTTTTGGTCATTAGTACAATATTCAACATAATTCACAATAATCTATAATAATTACAAGCATTGTTTCAAAGAGGCATAACAATCAATTATCTCCCAAAATAATCTATTTTCCTTTGTCTTTGCTTGATCCAACCCCTAGTGATGAATATTTAAACACAGAGGAATGAGATTTCATAGAAATCTGAGCAGCAATAAATCATAATTACCATGCAATTCATGTTATGTAAAAATGTGACATGTAAACATAAAATCAACATCATTATGTAATATTTCATGTGCATATCATTTGCTATAGAAAGAGAGCAATCAATCAAGCAATTATGCGATTCCTCATAATGTATTGCTAAAGCATATTCAACATAGACTTCCATCCATAATCATATAATTTCCTTAATCATATCATGGTAACATAAATCAAATAACATATACACATTTAAACAAGTAAGAAAGCATTCAAATTATGAGTTCAATACTATCTCTTAATCACTTATTTAATTCGGCTTCCTTGATACAATGGTGCTTCTCTTTGATTTCTTGCAAAGTGTCTATCAATCCAAGCATAACCATTTTCTAAATTACTAATAATTTAAGCATAAACACTAATGCTTGACATTAAATTCAATTAAATTCTTTTTTTCTTGATTTTTGACATAATTATTTTTTCTTTGTTTTAACCAATCTCTTGGGCCATTCGTACAAAATTTGTCATGTAGAATCCAAAAATCAAATCAGATTTAACAAAATCACATTCCTTCTCTTTCAACTAGAGTTGGTCGAATAGGATAGTATTGGATTCTAGAATTTTTATTTTTTATTCTAATGATTTTAAACACTTGTCCTTAATGTTTCTCTACACAAAAATATCTTTTAAACTCATTGGAATCATCAAATCATATTGAAACAAACTCTAACCCCAAAAACCCACAGTGGCCGCATAAGGTGTTCAAAACCCTAACTTTGGTTTTCTTCCAAAATTCAATCCAAACATCAATTAAACATGTAATTTCAAGCCTATATTCATGGTTTTTATCCTTCACTAATGCTTCTTCAATCAGGTTGAAAATGGACAGCATCACACCTTAGAATTATCATGAAATTTCAATCAAAACAACCCTTGAATCTAACCAAAATCAAGTTTAGACATACCTTAATGGATCCTTGCTTGAAGCCTGATAGTTTTCCTTGAATTTGGAGGGTTTTGGGTACTGTTTAGAGGTTATTTTTTAATTTGGCAGAATTTTCCCTAATTTTTCTATTTTGGCTAAATTTTGGGATATTTTAGGGGGTATTTATATAGCAAAAATCTGACCATTCTCCCCTCCTTTGTGGCACCATTTCCTGCTACCTAAGGGGCCATGTGTTCCTCATCATATGCCTCAAATTTTCAGATAAAGCCAAGTGTCCTTCTTCTTGATTTTTCTTTTGAATTTTGGGCTTGACTTGGGCTTAAACCCTCTTTAATTATTGGGCCATGGCCTACACGAAATTTATGAGCTCTCTTGACCCAATATGTAACTTAAAACTGATTTAAAAAGGAAGAAGAAGTGTGGCCTAATCACAAATATCAATTTCCAACCAAAACTCACCATTTGGTTACTATTTTAAAAAATAGTTCTTGGCCTCCACAAATCACAGCACTCACTTTAGACTCATTTTATATGGATCTCAAAAGTATACGGTTCATAGATAGAAGCTTGATTTGACAAACCCAACTTGTCTGTCTACATTTCCTTTCTGATTGAAGATGTGAACTGTTATATACTTCTATGCTCTTTATCGTCTCTATTAATCATGCTTTTTTTTTTTCTTTCATTTTTATTAGTGCTTGTGTGGAGTCAACTCTGTTTCTCTTTTTTCTATTTTTATAGATTTACTTAAATTGCATTAGTTATTCCATAGAAAATTTTCTCTTTTAAATATTTTATTAAATTAGCAGATTAGTTATTCCATAACAGAATAGTCCTCTTTTAACATTTTGCATTAGTTATTCTATTATATAACCGCCCAAGTTATTAGAAAAAACATAATGGAATTCAAAAATTTTACATGGCATATGATACAAAGTGTAAGGCATTTGAAATTTATAAACAAAAACAAATTTATCACTATTCAAAAAAATTTATAATAAAAGTTATATACTTCAAATAATGAGCTAGATGTCATTTTATGGTCTACTTCTCTAGGAGAAGCACAAATAACAATTATCACTATTAAACAAAAACAAATTTATTATAAAGGTTATATAGTTCATTTCTTTACTGAGAAATAAAAAATTATTTCCTACATACTGATAAGAAGACTCCAAAACACCATAATGTAAGCTGTATATATATATACTCATATTTGATTATTACATTTTCTAGTGCCTTAAAAGCATATATTTGTAGTTTCCCATAGAAAGGAGGCAAACACAAATAATATCATTGCACTTGGTGGATTATTCTAATGGTATATATTACTATTATTGCACTTGTGATGAAAATATTCTTTATTTTAGTAGTATATATTCGTGGCCTTTGATTCATTCTCCTTGGACTCAATACTTCATATAAAAGTAATGAAATCCAAATACAAATCATCACGCATGTTCATTGTCTTGTATCAGCTTTGTATGACATGGTAAACTATACTCTTCTAGCAAAAGCTAAATCAGGTCTTAATAATTTTCTTCATCGTTGTTCATTGCAACATGTGTATGTGGTTGTGTGGTTTTGGATTGTTCTATAGATGAGCAACCATAATAAACAAGGAATGATCAAGGATCTTAAGGAAGAAATGTTGGATTTTGAGTCTGAAGTTAAAAGGTTCACAAATTTTAAAGTGGCAACTAAAGGTCCTGACTTCAAGTTCAATTTCAACTTCAACCTCAACTTCAACCATATGTTACAAGATTGGAAATGGTGTAGGTGAACGTGGATTGTACAACTTGTTTGTTATATTGTACATACATTATATTTGTTGGAAGAGATATCAACACTAGTTGATAGGCCTATCAGTTATGGTAATGTTGAAAGAGAAACCATGAGGAGAACATCCATGAAACAATTAGAAGAAACAGAAAAATGTCGTGATGTTATTCGCATGGGATCACGAGCATTTATGCAGTTATGTGCTAAACTTTGAAACACTGGTAGAGTTAAAGATTCTAAAAATGTTATAGTTGAGGAGCAGGTGGCAAAATTTCTTCACACATTAGCACACAATGTAAGAAGTAGAACGATGGCTTTTTATTTTAATCAGTCTACAGAAACTATTAGTCGTCATTTTCATAATGTATTACAAGCTATTGTTTCTCTTGAGACTGAATTTCTTGTGCAACCTTCTGGCTTAGAGGTTTCTCCAGAAATCATTAATAATGAAATATTCTACCCATATTTTAAGGTATGTTTTTATATCTGTGCATGCTTTTGTAATTGTATAGTATATATGTTATGTGTAACTAAAATTTATAATACGATTGCATTGGAGCAATAGATGGAACTCACGTTTGGAAAAAAGTACCTAAAGAAGAAGGTGCCCGTTTTCGAGGATGTAAAGATTATCCGACTCAATATTTTTGCTGTGTGTTCATTTGACATGAAATTCACATATGTGTTGGCTAGTTGGGAAGGAACTGCCTCAGATTCAAGAATACTTAAAAATGCTTATCAAGAGAAGATAAAATTATAATTCCCCAGGTTTAGTACGGAACTATAAATGATTATTTTATTTTTTATGAATGTTTATTTGTGCTTATGGACTACTTTAAATTGTTTAGGAAAATTTTATATTTGTGCTTATGGACTGCTTTAAATTGTTTGGGAAAATTTTATCTCGGGGATGCTGGCTTCCTACTCAAATGTGATGTTATAACACCTTATAGAGGAGTTCATTATTACTTGAAGGAATATTCAATAAGAGCACCACAAAATGCAAAAGAAATTTTCAACCATCGACATGATTCCTTGTGAAATGTGATAGAAAGAACATTTGGTGTTTTGAAAAAAAGATTTCCTATAATTGACAGTGGCACAGAGCCACATTTTTCAATTGAGACAATGGTTGATATTGTGATAGCTTATTGCATATTACGCAATTTCTTAATGGGTGTTGACCCTGATGAGGCCCCAATTTCAGAGGTTGATCGTGAATTGTCATGCAATCCCAATATAGATGATCAATTTGCAGCCAATCACGAGGAGGACTATAGACAAAGATCAATTTTAAGAGATAACATAGCAGCTCATATGTCGCATGATTACTCAACCCATATGTCATATTGATTATGATTTGAACTGTTTAATTAAGTTGTATGGTTGTAAAATTGTTATTGCTTTGTATTGTTTGAAAGTATTTGTTTCCTTCTATTAGTTTATATACTATTTCTAATTAAAGGTATGTGTTTTTTTGGTATTAATTTACATACTATTTTTAATTGAAAGTATGTGTTTTTTTTGTTTTCGCTTGCATACACTATTTATTTAAGTTGCATAGCTATAATTTTGTCAATAAATTTTTGTATAGATTGAACAATGACACAGAAAAAGAAGGAATCAATGAAGGATAATTTGCGTTGGACACCTAAGATGGACGAATGTTTTATTGATGCCTGTTAGAAGAGATGATGAAAGGGAATTGTCCAGATGGAATATTTTCAACATATGTATATGATAATATGGTGCAACTCTTACAAACAACTTTGGTACTCACATTACAAAGCAACATTTTAAAAATAGGAAGAAGACTTTATCGCAATGATTTAGAGCTTTATGATTTATTTCATGGATTGAGTGGGTTCTCATGGAATCCTATCACAAAATTGTTTGAAGCTGATAATCAAGTTTAGAATGATTTGATTGAGGTGAGTAATTTGTAGAATTTTAAGACCATGTATTATAGGTTGATTTACATAGTTTACTTATGTTTGTAGAGAAAGCCAAATGCAAGAAAGTGGAAGAATGCACCTGTGCTACATTATGATAAGTTATATGAATTGTTTAGTACAGACAAGGCAAGAGGAAAATACTCCAAAAGTGGCAAGGAAAGGGTTGCATAATGGAACTCTAATGTCGGGGGAACTAATGTTGAAAGTGAATGTAATTTTCAATATGAGTCACCAACCTCACAAGGTAACTTAGAGGATAGCCCATCAAACGGGACATCTGTGGGAACTATGTCAGTTAGGGGGTAAAAGCGTAAGGCTTCAATGATTGAATCCATTGAAGAAAGGTGTGAAAAAATGACTGTAGGAACAAAGGAACTAGTTGACGCCATGCGTGATGGCAATGTAGTTGTTGAGAGACAGGCTCAACTTGCTTAGAAGCATGCTCAAGTTGTTGAGAAGCATGCTCAAATTGCTGAGTGGCAAGCTCAAATTGCTGAGAAACAAGCTCAAATTGCTGAAAAGGGTCTTTCGATACTTGAAAAGAGTAGGCCTCGTCATTATAGCGAGGGGGAAGTATGGGCTACAATTGAGGAAATTGGAATACCTGAAGAGCAAAAACTACAATGTTACTTCTTCTTGTGTAATGAAGAAAGGCACAAGCTAAATTTTTTTGGGGTTCCACCTCATTTACAGTTAGAGACATTGCTCACGTTGATAATTGATGCTAGGAATCACTAAAAAAAAGTATGGATATTGTCACACCTTACTTATATAATACCTTAGCATTCATTTAGAGCCATTTTAGACCACTTTGGATGGTCTTAAACTTAGAAATTTCAATTTGGACGTTAATTTTCGAAAATTTACTGTTCACTACCCAAGTTTCAAATTATAGGTCCAACTTTGAAAAATCATAACTAATTCTAGAAAAATCGTATGGAGGTGTTCCAAAATTCTACAGAAAGCTCTTTTAATTTTCTATGAGAAAAAAAGATCCAATTAGACTTATCCTTGCCCAATTCGGACAGTTTATTGGATAAAGATTATTATCTTTTTGGTAAAATCTAGAACTTCCAGATTCTGTGCCTCAACTTTGGAAATCCATATCTCCTTGTATACACATCCAATTGAGGTGATTTACCTCTCATTTTACAGCTTGAGATGTGTACTATAGGTCTACCAAATTTCGTAGCTCAACTCATTCATATAATATGTCAAAATGAAGCTCGAAACTAACTGCTTCAGGACCCATGTTTATCTCTTAACTAACTTTTGCTTTAATTCTTTTTATTTTGTTGGGATGTAAAACTTGGGCTTGATCTTTCCCATTCATATTCATACACTTTCAATCATGCCATAAACATTCTAAGTACATAAACTGCATTGATGGCATTTATAAATATAATTTACAACATAGGAGAATTATACATTGGACATTAATCTCATTCATTAACATCAATAATTCTCCACTCTCTTCTCCTTGCTTCTCATGCCATTATTGCCCATCATTGATTGACCTAAATGGTTGGTTAGGGAGGAGTGAGATTCAGAAAAGTCTCAGTAGCAAACAATACCATATTAATCATGCTAGATGGATACTAATGCACTACACGCAACTTGTTTATTCTCTTGTTAATTAGTGACATATTAGCATGCTCAAAGCTAACTTCTTGATGCATGACCATAGAGATTTAATCTACTCATCATGAATAGCAATTACAACAGCTAAAACATGTCACAATAACATTTAATAACATGTACACAGCAACACACAGCATACACACACAAGCATGACAATAGGTAAGTTCACTACCTTGCACCTCAAGCTTTCCTCTTACTTTTCCTTTGACTCCCTTGACTTTCCAACCGTGTGGGCATTCAGTCAACATCATCAACATCTTCTTGGATGTTTCAAGGTCCTAAACATAGTCACATTGATCATACAATCGATTAGGACCACTAGATTACATGAAGTTCAAGACTAGCTCTCTTGAACTTAACCTTTTCTCTAAATTTTTGGATTAACATTCTAGCTTTGTGAAAATTATTCTCTTAGGCTAATCCTACACAATTTTGCCCAAGGAATCCATATATTCACTTAAATTCATGAAAATCCAATCTCTCCCTATAGATCACATTTTGGCCGAAAAGGGTGTCTTCAAAACCAAATTTTCATTTTCAAATTCCAAGCTTCCAAGCTTCCTTTCTTGGTGTTTCCCTACACCATTTCATCATTTAAACATGTTGAAAGTATCAAATTAAATCAAATCCAACTCTAACCCCATTCTCTCTCCTTGGCCAAATTGAATCATCATAAGTAGGGGTGGGATTTTTTTTTCCAAAACTCACTCAAAACTTAACAAAACCTATCCTTTTTAAGTGTGTAACCTATACTTTAAACCCTTGATAACCCTTCCATTCCATAATTTTCAAAATTTTGGCAGCACCTCCCCATGGAAAATGGCCATCCAAAACTACATAAAATCACATATAAACAGCCCATAATAATTAACGAAGAGCTTAGGAGCTTACCTTGGTTATTTTTTAAACTTAGGTGGACTTTCTCTCACTAGAAATGGCTCTTTCTCTCTCTAAATGCAAGAGCAGAAGAATTTCCCTATGGTTCCTTGCTTGGTCGAAATGTGAGGGGAGGGAGTGCCTATTTATAGCCAAAATTTTGACTTGAATGGACCAAAATGCCCTTGGTAGCTAATAGAAAGGGTAAGGGTAATTTTAAAACTTTAAGTTGACTTTTATATCATCATTGCATCATCTTCTTGCATCATCCTTACCTCATTCTTCTAGAAGGTGCCAAGTGTTACAAATGTGGTGGAGAAAAAGGGAGATTAGATCCTAGCCATTAGATCAAAACTTGTTCCCTAATTTTCCTCTTATTTTACTTGGCCCACGTTTCTCCAACTTTCTTTATGGCCTTTCGGAGTTCAGAAAATTCTTCTGTCTACTCATAAATTCCTTTTAATTCTAGAGAGTATGAATTTTCTTAGGCCACAACACTTCCTTTAAGCCTTGCATAAAAATTCATTTACTAAAATACCCTTTTATCAGCATAATCTCGGCTTTTTAATTTATTAAAGCCATTCCACTGGCCTTTTGGTTGCGGGACTAATTTTATAAATTAGTACAACCTTTCAATCATTCAACCTCATTTTTGTATACATTTTTTAGGTCTCTTGCTATTTTAAATAATTACCTCAAATAGTATACTTTTTACTGGTCATAACCTCATAAATTCCATTTAAGCTGCCTCAAGGGTATTTTTGTCATTTATCTTCACAAAGAGTCTTAGAATATTATTTCTATTTTCTAGGATTTTCTTGGAATTCTCTGTATACTCTCCTATTTTTACTCCTGTTGGTAATAACTTTCTGAATTTACAATTTAGTCACTTCTCAGACTTAACTTCATACAATCCTCTCTTTGAGGCTTCTAACTTAACCCTTGGCTTGTTTCTACTCTCTTTTCTCTTTTTAGGCCCTTGAGACTTTACCGAAACCTCTAACTTTGATCACACCTCAGTCTCTGAAAACTTTTACTTTGCAATTTAGTCCCTGAAGCTGCTTTGGCTTCCTTTCTCATCTTTGGAACTTCTGCTCAAGAGGCTTAGTAACCTATCTTCTTTAGACTACTTTCAGGGCTTCTAGGCCTCAAAATTGAGATGTGACAGATATGGTGTTGGACTTTTTTGGTTCATAGATCTTTTGTGATGTGGTGACATGTTGGCCTCTTTTGTTTAGGAAATATGTACCTTTTGACATGATGTTTTTAATGTATAGTGACATGTTGGCCATTTTTTGTTTAGGCAACATAGACCTTTTATCATGTGCTCATGATGTAAATGGCATGTCCACTTTTTTATTTATAATATTCCATGATCATGATGTAAGACATTTTATTCTATAAATATCAAGATTAATTTTAATCATATTATTAGTGATATTTTTCATGATATCAATTTCTCATGTTATTATAATCTTTAATTTTATTCGATTTTTATCATTTTATTAAAAAATTAGATAATGTATAAGTTATTTATTTCCTTTTATTTTAATTAAGTTCAAAAATTATTCCCTTTTTTTTTATACAGAAAAATAAATTTTTTTGCTAAATTATTTAGTTTCCTTGCCAATTGATTATAATAAGGGTATTTTAGTCATTCTGATATTTATATATTTTTTCCTCCCTGTTTTCTCTCACTCATCTAAGCAAAATGAGTGATAATATTTTTTTAAATTTTTTCTTCTTTCTTTTCTCTTCTCTCCATTTTCTTCCTCCAACTTTTCTTCTCATCCAAGTAGGGGGCAAGAATCTTACGAAGATTCTAACAGCTAGGGGTTGGACATCCACATATATACAATATTTATAACACAATTTTACATATTCCAGGGTGTTTATTCAAGATTTTCCTGTAATTATAACCCTAGCTAAAACAGTACTGGTTGGTACAGAGCAACTGATCCATTTTTCTTTACTTGACGTTGCATTCCACACTTGGCACAACTCGCCATGGACGCTGTCCACTGTTGTCAGCCCCTGGTTGTTGAGTTGTTCTCTGGCAAGTATTGGAGAAGTTTCAAACCCTTTAGTTTTGTCTACTCCCTAAATTCGGAGAGATTGATTTGCTCAGTCTGCCTTTGAGCCTACATATGAATTTGTTTCCCGGCTATATAGGACACCGTTGCACCTTTTCTTACTTTATGTTATTGACTACTATACTTCCTTCCTCTTCATTCTGATAACCAACGACTTATATGCTTTGGATTGTTTTGTTGTGCAAACTTGGATTTATTGTGTATTGGCATGTGTTTATTAATCTCTTTATATTATTATCAATTTAGTAAATTCTCTAGGTATTTGTGATGCATGGTCTAGTGAATGACTTGGCTCAACTTGTGTTTGGCAATTTATTAGCTTGAGTTTAGTTGTCATCTTTAGTGGCTTGGAGGAGTTGCTTAAGTCAGTTGGCTTACTAAGGCATCTTTGTCAAAGTATCTAGAACAAAAATTCAAAAAAGAATTATACCAACTATGCATATTTCAAAGAGACGTCGATTAAGTGTAATATAGGTCAGCCAGTGGGCCTATGGGTGAATGGC